>NW_028317801.1:2092500-2342500 GCF_062004578.1 Staurois parvus | reverse complement strand
AAGACAAGAGGTAGGCATAGCCTCCTAATATATGGGGAAGTAAAATAGTAGACTGCATCTTAACTGCTCCTTACTGCACAGAATATAGACAAAAGTATGCGGTTACATCCAGCAATGTGGGAAGCACATTTTTAAAGTTTCTTTTTTAATGGGCTTGTATACCTGTAATGATATCTACCTGCATGCAGAATAGTGGCAGCACAGCATTGGTTAACTAATAACACTGCCTAGTAAATGTCTGCTGACTCAGCACATCTTTCTTGGCTGGAAAAGAAGTGTTATTGTTTACTCACCCGTTCACTTGGAAATCTGCGACTGAGAGCATATTTAAACCCAAACTGACATATAGCACAACTTTACCTTCCTCTGGGAAATTTTCAAACTACACTTTGCAATTTCCACACCATAACAATGACTAGGGGAAAGCCTATGGACTTGATAAATGATTTGCCTAAGAACACTGAGAAATCTGCTGGTTTGCTGCCACCGGAGATGAAGTAGAGGGATAAAGGAAAACCACAGGCTGTTCAATGTAACAATTTATGACTTGTAAGTGCAATTATTACTTTTTAAATGATATACTTGGGCTCCGTACAATGAAAGCTCCCAGGATGGAGCAAGAGGATATCATTTGTTATTATGGATTTCTCATTATCCTCATACATTACGATTGGCACACTGCACTTTATGTAACGCTTGCACACTATTTATAGTAGGATCATCAGGCCATAGGAAATCTGTAGATAATTGGTAGGTATTAAGAAAAGACCTCTTTCACATGGACATCTCTACATGTAGTAGCCGTCATTGCAATGGGCAATTAAAAAGCCATAGGCAGGAGAGCAATAGGGATAATTTTATTATATGACAGACGTTTCACACAGGTTTACAAGACCATATCACATTAAGACAGGAATCCTATTAATTGGTACCTAGAAGCCTGCTATGCAGCATAAAGATTGTGACATTTGTTTTCAGTATTGGTTTTCCATTGTTATGTGTGTGGAGGTTCTCTCATATCTTTCATATCTTTTATTTGGGACCTGAAGTCTAGAATATTGTAGATATAATGGGAGGGACAAAAAAATATCCTTCTTTCCACTCTTGGCATATCAATCAGCCAAGCAGCCATTTTCCTGAACCCAGTTCGATGCAATAAAATACAGAGGCAGAGATTTACTAAAACTGGACCATGTAAAATCTGAGGCAGCTGTGCATAGAAATCAATCATCTTCCAGGTTTTATTGTCAAAGTTTAATTGAACAAGCTGAAGCTAGAAGCTAATTGGCTACCATGCACAGTGGCACCCGATTATGGAAGCTATCCTGATGGAGCTTGAGGTCCTGCTGGTGTCTGTACTGTTACATGTACCTAGAGAGTAATTCTTCACTCAGAACTGAAAAATGTGTCCTGTAGTGATGTTGAGTTTGTTGAGAGAAAACAGAGTACTTCAGGGATGACAGGAGATCAACCCTCCCAGAAGTGTCAGTTTTTGAGGATAGCCTAAACCTGGCAATTTCTCTTCACTGGAGTATAGTTCAGTGGCATGAGAGGTGAGAGAGGTAGTATATACTGTACTTTCTGCCTTACAGACAATCTTAAAATCTTAAATGGGGACATTTAGTCTAGAGACAGGGTCACTTTAAATGTAGCCATACACAGCATGATCTTATCTAGTTCAACCTAAGATTCCCCCATTCATGATAACAGGGTGAATGGGGGAATCTCTGTTGCTGGCTACTGTATTCAGGCAGCTGGGGCAGCCATGATTGCCTGAATACCCAAATAGTGACTACATCTGATAAGATGCAATCACTGTTTGGCTGATAATTTTCCACCAAGCTCAGCCAATTTTTAGGTGGTGTTTGCTGGGCCGATTCAGTAGGAGCCATCTATGGGGATCTTAATATCTTATATATATATTGCTCAGCATAAATGAGTACACCCCAACAGATGTGTCAGAATCAACATTTTCTATGGGATGCTATACTAAAAAATACTCCCACAAATGAGGGCCATTGATTGCAAATGCGATTTGTTAATTTGCACACACAAAAAGTGTTTTTCCTAACTTTTGTAACCTAAATCCATTCAAGACCATGTTGCAAAAAGCAAAATTTCAAACAACAAAATCCAAATTAACAAGAATTCAATATAGTTGAGTTTAATTTTTAATTAAACAAGTGTCCAGCAGACAGTTGATTATAAAAAGGTGTTGTTTAACTAAGAAAACCCTTTCCCATTTCATGCTGTTAGCAATGGCACTACACGGAAGAGAAATGTTACAAGGCCTAAGAAAGAAAATAATTTCTTTATACAAGAAAGGTGAAGAAGATCAGCAAATCCTTACATGTCAGTCAGAATGCTGTAGCAAAAGTGATACAAAAATTTAACAAAGATTTTACTGCAACCATCTCACAGAGACATACACAGACATTAACACCCCGACAGGAGCATCGCCTGATGAGAAGAGTTGAAGAAAATCACCATGCAAGTTCACTGCATTTAGCTAAAGAAGTAGAAATCTAAACTGGGGTGATTGTTTCCCGTGACACAATATGACATACACCGCAGAGGAATGGCATTTATGGGTGTTATCCATGAAGGAAGCTTCACCTAAAGTCCATGCACAAAAAAGCCCACCTAGGGTTTACCAGAGTCTATGCTGAAAAAGAAGAAGCCAACTGGGACTCTGTACTCTGGAGTGATGATACCAAGATAATTGTTTTTAGAACTGATGTCTTCAAAACTGTATGGTATCGCAAAGGTGAGGAGCACAAAGAAAATGCATGGTGCCTACAATGAAACATGATGGTTGCAATGTCCTTCTTTGGGGCTGCTTGAGTGCTGCTGGTGTGGGGGAGCTGCATTTCATTGATAGTATCATGAATTCACAGATGTACTGCTCTATATTGAAAGAGAATATGCTATCATCACTCTGTGCTCTTGGTCGTCGTGTACTTTTCCAACATGACAATGATCCAAAATATACATCCAAGGCCACTGTTGCATATCTGAAGCAGAACAGGGTGAAAGTAATTCAGTGTGCAAGTGTGTCTCCTGATCTGAACCCAATCGGACATCTATGGGGAATTCTGAAGAGGCAAGTTGAGCATCATTCTCCATCCAGTATCCAGGCTCTAAAAGAGGTCGTTCTTGAAGAATGGAAAAGATAGATGTTGCAATATGTCACCAACATGTTCATTCCATGCCTAGAAGACTTGGTGCTGTCCTTACAAATCATGGAGGTCATACAAAATACTAGATGTAGTAGTTTTTGTTGTGGGGTGTATTCATTTTTGCATCAATTAATTTGAGTAAAACTGAAGATTTTGTAATCTAAGTTATATTTTTAACCTTACTTTCATGTAATGAGCTAAACAGATGTATAAAACTCAGTTTTTTCAAAATTTTGGAATCTGTTCTTGTGTTCATTGAGATATTGTTTAAAAAGGGATGTACTCACTTATGCTGAGCACTGTATACTTACCTGCTGTGTACAGTGGTTTTGCACAGAGCAGCCCAGATCCTCCTCTTATGCCCCCCCCCCCTTCCGGCGCTCCTGGCCCCTAAGCACGCGCACTCCCCAGCAGTGGTGTATTTAGATTTTGTGCTGTCCTAGGCAACACAAAAATCGGACGTCCCCCTCCCTGGCAGAGAGAGCATGATACCGACCAACACCCCCCCCCCCCCCCACACACACACACACACACACATACACAGAGCCTGACATTGACCAACAACACTCTTGCCTCATCCCCACCCCCACACGAGAGAACCTTTCACTAACACCCACCCCACCCCTGGCGACAGAGAAAAAGACACTCATCTTTAAAGCTCTGGACATCCCCGAAAATGACAGTCGTGCTCTGCATACACCATCAAGCAGCCCACAGCCTCTCTCAGTCTCACTTGGTCCCCATGCCGCATATGTCCCTTCTTCTGGGGGGCAATGCTACTCCCCTAAAAAAATTGTCGCCCTAGGATACTGCCTTGTTTGCTTTGTGATACATACACTCCTGCTCCCCAGCTGCTGCTCCGTGTGTCCATCCACACAGTGAGCTTCAGCTTGGCTCTGCCTCCAAGCCATTGACTCCCACTGCTGTCTCAGCCAATGAGAAGAGGAAGTCCTGGGATAGCCAAGACTCCAGTGCACATTGAGAGGGGGGCTTAGGTGAGTATTAGTGGGGCTGGGGGGGATGCTGCACAGAGAAGGTTTTTTACCTTCGTGTATAGAATGCATGAAGGTAAAAAATCTTCAGCCTATACAAACCACTTTAAATTGTGTGGAGGCTTAATAGCTAAAGGCTCATTTTAGGGTTTAGATTTGGTGTGAATGAGAACAGTGAGAAAGAGCTGAGTGTCAGGAATACTGTAAAGATAAGAGATAATTATGGGAGTTTTAGATTTTTCACAGCTGGTTTTTCAAAGCTGGTATGAAAAACTACTGCCACCAAATGCCAAGAATAATTGTACTGTTTCTGGGATAGTGTGAAACCTCTGCCTCCAACAAGGCACTGAGCAGGTCAAGGTTAGTGAATTCACACCTAGCCCCTCAAGAACACTCAATTCATCATCATTAACAACTTTACCATATATCTTTTCATATTTTCTGTTACTGAGAGGCTGCTTTCTAATGATTGCAGAGGCTGGGTATAATACATTTTCCCTGCAGAGATATGTATCACGGTTTTCCAAGGGTTTAGATTTCCTCATGTATTATATTCGCAATTGTAATGCTCCAGTAGTGCATTCTCTGCTGCTAGATATTTAATAATTAAAGCTGAAGTTTAAATTCATCATATATTGCAGCCCTATTTCCTCCTTTCTCCCTGATCAACATGCTAATGAAATGTTTAACTGCTTCCCGTCTGCCCACAGCCTATAAACAGCGCCGATTCGGGTTACCTTACCTTTGCATCTGCCTCCATTGGCAGCTCCTGCGTGGCTCACAGAGTGCAACCAAGAGTCCAGTGATCCATGTGCCCAGTGGTGTATTTAGGTGTTGTGCTGCCCCAGGCAACACAAAAATTGAACGCCCCTCCTCCCCAGCGTAGAGAGCCTGACACCGACCAACACCAAACCCCCTCCCCCTCGGTGCAGAGAGCCTGACCTTGACCAACCCCCCCAGATAGAAAGACACTCACCTTTACAGCTCTGGACATCCCTGGGAATGACAGTCGGGCTCTGCATACACCATCAAGCAGCCCGCAGCCTCTCCCAGATCCCACCTGGTCCCTATAATGCATATGTCCCTTCTTCCAGGGGGCAGTGCTGTCCCCCTACAAAATGCCGCCCTAGGCAAATGCCTTGTTTGCCTTGTGGTAAATACACCCTGCATGTGCCTCCTGGACATTGCAGATCACATTACTGTGTCCGGGTGATCACATGGTGTTTTGCCATGTGGTTGCTGTGTCTAATCACAGCAATCACTTTGAAACATGTCAAACCGAAAGTAAAGATTGGTTCTCTCTGCTCTCACACAGATCAACTGTGAGAGCAGAAAGCCTGTGAGTGTCCACTGCCTGTCACAGTGCATATACACTCACAGACTTCAGTGCTAGCCTGCCCACGTGTCCCTGATCACTGCCCTTGGTGCAGTAATAATAAACAATTCAGCCAGCACCTGTCACCCGTCCCAATGTTACCAGCGCTCACAATTAGTGATGGGCTTGAGGTTCGAGTTGAACGGAAGTTTGACTCGAACATTGGCCGTTCGTGTGCTTGCCGTGCATTATGAGAGCCATGACTGGCCAAAGCAATGCACTGGGTTTTTTTATTATTTCGGCGAGCCGTCATCATCGTGACAAAGCTGGATGCCGTGATTGATGATAGATTACAATGATGGAACCATTTTTTGGCCTTTTTTTTAAACAAAGGATTTGTCAAAAACTGTTGTTTAGTTTTCAGTTCAATAAATGAATTTTTCAAAAGTCTGGCATCTCTATTTTTTACTGAATTCAACCCTTTAGTGAATGGGTAGGGGTACTTCTTCACAAGGAAGGAAGGCAGTATCAAGGTGCCCATTTATTTAAAGGGGTACCCTGATGCTAATAAGCTCACCTGCCCACAGACCTCCACAATCACCAGGCTAGGGTTGTGGAGAAGAGGCCCTTATCCTCATCAGGATGGAGACACCATCCCCATGCCGAGGGCATGTGGCTTGGTAAGACATGGGGGGCGCTCGTTCATCCCCCCCTTGTCTGCCAGGTCTGTGCTCGGATCAAGGGTCTGATAGGAATTTAGGGGGGCCCTACGCTCCCCCCCCATTTTTGGTGGGTGGGGTTCTCATTAAAAGTCGTACCATGCCCTTTAGTCCTGGTATGGCTTTTAAGGGGAACCCCATGCATGCCCCCCATTTTTGGGAGGTAGGGTTCCCCTTAAAAGTCCTACCAGACCTAAAGGGCCTGGTTTGGCTTTTAGGGGGAACCCCACGCACTTACAAAAAAAAAAATTGCCGTGGGGTCCCTCCTAACCTTCCTATCAGACCTAAAAGGTCTGGTATGTATTGGGTTTGGGGGGGGGGGGGCGTTGGGGCACTCCCCCCCCCAAAGGAAAAAAGGTTTTTTTTCCTTTTATAAAAATGTAATTTAAAAAAAAAAAGTCAGTACTGCTGCAGCAGGTTCTACACATTGTACAGATGTGCAACTTCTCAGGTAGTTTAGGGGACCCCCCCCAGGCTTGATATTTAAATAATTGTTTTGTTTTTTTTTTACTTTAAGCAATGAAAAATGACTGTACTGTTTGAATTTTTTTTATTCACTGATTCATGTCCCTCAGGGCAATATCTGAGTCCCCATACCTCTTTTATGGCCAATAACTTGCATATAAGCCTTCAAAATGGACACTTTTGAATTTACAAGTTTGAGTCCCATAGATTTGCATTGAGTTTGAAGTTTGTGTTTAAACATTCATTAGGCTCGAATGTTCGACCACGAACCAAACATGGGGATGTTCGGCCCATCACTACTCACAATAACACCACTATACCAGGGGCAGACTGACAACTCATGGGGCTCCCGGGCAATAGGGGATCATGGGGCCCCTGTGTCCTTGCCCAAACTCAAAAAAGCCTATGAAAAGGTACCAGGGGCATCTCATGGGGCCTATTACTGACCCCGGGCCCTTGGGCAGTGCCCGAGTTTCCAAATGGTCAGTCCGCGCCTGTGCCATACACAATACCAATGTCCTGATCAACTACCATACCAGCGTCCTGTTCACTGCCATATGCCATACCAGCACCCTAATCACCTCCGTACCCCATACCAGTGTCATGATCACTGCCATACACCCTACTAGCATCCTGATTACTGCCATACCCCATACCAGTACCCTGATCACCACCATACCTCATACCAGTGTTCTAATCACCGCCATATCCCATACCAGCATCCTGATCACCCCTTATGCCATACCAGCATCCTGATCAATGCCATACCAGTATCCTGATCACCACCATACCTCATACCAATATCCTGATCATTTCCACAACTCATACCAGCATCCTGATCAATGCCATACCAGCATCCTGATCACCACCATACCTCATACCAATATCCTGATCATTTCCACACCTCATACCAGCATCCTGATCAATGCCATACCAGCATCCTGATCACCACCATACCTCATACCAATATCCTGATCATTTCCACACCTCATACCAGCATCCTGATCAATGCCATACCAGCATCCTGATCACCACCATACCTCATACCAATATCCTGATCATTTCCACACCTCATACCAGCATCCTGATCAATGCCATACCAGCATCCTGATCACCACCATACCTCATACCAATATCCTGATCATTTCCACACCTCATACCAGCATCCTGATCAATGCCATACCAGCATCCTGATCACCACCATACCTCATACCAATATCCTGATCATTTCCACACCTCATACCAGCATCCTCATCAATGCTATACGTCATATCAGTGTCCAGCATTTTAGGGTCTCAACTGATCAATTTTCAAATATATATCCTATTATTGTAGACTCTATAATTTTCACATGGACTAAATAATATACACTGTTTTGGGTTATTTTTACCCCAAAAATGTAGCAGAATACATTTTGGCCTAAATGTATGAACAAAGATTATTTATTTGCAAAATTTTGTAACAAAAACTAAGCAAAAGAAAAAAGTAAAATACCACCAAAAGAAGGCTTTATCTGCCTCAGAAAATGCTAGAAATGTATTATGGCTACAGTGTTGCAAGGCTAACTGTTGCTCAAAGTGTGACAACGCTGAAAGTTGAAAATTAGCCTGAACTGGAAGGGGGTGAAAATGTCCTAAAATGGTTAAATTAAACCTTTTCTTTTCATTACATACCTTATTTAAGACCCAGCAACATCATCACTGGGCCTCTGTGCTTCTCTATGCAATGCAGGCAGCTCATGGCTTGTGGGAGGGGTTGGCAGGATACTGCATTTAGCTTCTCGAAAATATTACAGCACCCTGACTCAGTACTACCCTCAGGAGGTTTCAGCTATGATGCAGCCAGTGGGCTGACTTGCAGGAGTTACATAAATATTACAATGTCTAGATGTCAGTCTGAAGGAGTGTGTATGCCTAGACAAACTATATTTGAATGCAGACTTCCCTGCGTAGTGCCCAGTTGTCATACTGAGCCTCTAAGATTTAAAGAACTGAAACCTAAGAAAGGGCTAAACCAGAGACATTAAGGCTGGGCAGGAAAGAGTTAGATGATGCTAGATGTCCTCCAGCCAGGAAATGAGAAAGGCTTTATTTGATTTGCTGCACCTTCTAATACATACTGCAAGAAGCTCAAAGTATGCAGTGTAATCAGAGTAAGCATTTTCAGTACAGGAGAGCTTGTACAACTGCAAGACTGAAGGTGAGGCTGGAGTTCAATTTTAAATCTACTTTAATGGCCCAATTATCCAAAGCGTGGCACATTTTTATATTTGTAATGGCTTTGTTGCCACTTTTGCGTTGTGCTACTTAAGTTTGAAATATTAAACAAATTATAGAAAACACACTTTTTATTTCTTTATTGTGTTTATTCAAATATAGGTTTAGATACTGTTTAAATCATTTTCTGAAATCTATATTTATATTAGCTTCCCATGATGCATACATCCAGAACCACTGGTCTATAGTACATATATGGCCTAATATTATAGAGCCATTTATTCCAAACTGCATACAACATAGTTGGCCATCACCAGTGCAATATATGGAAACCATGACTTCAATGGAGTAGGGCTTATGGACCGGCACATGGTGGCACCCATAGATCAGGGGCGGACTGACAACTCATGGGGCATCGAGCAATAGGGGATCATGGGGCCCCTGTGTCCTAGCCCACAATCAAACCACACCCAAAAAAGCCTATGAAAAAGGTACCAGGGGCATCTCATGGGGCCCCCTACTGACCCTGGGTCCTCGGGCAGTGCCCCAGTTCCCAAATGGTCAGTCCGCCCCTGCCATAGATGTTATGGTGAGATGGGCTAAAAGGAACCAAAAGCCCTCTGCTTAATCAGAGGGGGATTTTTGGTTGCTCTTGTCCAGCTCACCATATTGTGTCTGGTTGTCCTATAATATGTCTGATTGTCCCATAGGTATCTTATATAATCAGTTTCAGAAATAGACATGCCTATTGTTTCCAACTTGCATTATCCTTAGTTTATACAGCGGAAGGCAGAGAATGCTTATTTAGTACAGTCAGATTTTACCGTAACATCCCCAAGGAAATTGGATTCTTCCTTGGATCAATGATGTTTTTCTTTATGAAATATTAACAGGCATTAATACTTTGTGCATCTTGTCCATTTTTGAAACAATCTATTAATAATGAGTCTAGGACCAGTTCCAAAGGAAGACTATGTCATAAAGAAGAACACCATTGTGTGTATTCATTCAATACTTCTTCAATCTACTACCAACTGCCAGTTGATAGTGGAGAGGGGGGGAGAGGGGCACATAACTGCACAGAAGCTATGATCGAGCCATTCTTTGAAAAAATATCTAGTATTAGTTCTTAGCCATAATGCTTAAAGTGGTTGAAAACCCTTACCTACAGTATAGCCTGTGAAGTGACTAGCCTCAGGTGATACACAGAGATTAAATAAATCCTCCTATATAAGTTGCACCTGTTTATCTGCAGTATTCTCTTCCCTACATCTGTTCAATGTCCAGAATTTATACAGTTTGTCTGAGCATTCAGACAAAAGAAATTACTCACTGCAGAGCTCAGTGAGGAGAGCTCAGAGAGCTGATTGGTGGGAAGATACACCTCCCCCCCTTCAAACAGCTCACAGGAACAGAGCTGAGGCTGTCAATCTGCTGGAGTTCCTCCTCTGTCACCATTTTTCTCTTGGTGTCAGGAAAATTTGTCAGAAGTGATTCATGCTGATAGCAGAGGAATGAAGCAGCAGACAGAAATTACACTTAAGCCTGGTACACACCAACAGTTTTTATTTTTTTTTGCATTCAATGGGCTGAACGAAAAAAGACTGCAGAACTCAAGAGGAGCCACTGTACTAACAATCCGATGTTAGTACAGCGATCTCACCAACTGAGCTATTGTGTTCTGACAGGGGGGATGCCCTCCTCCCAGAACACTGCCAATCAGCAGACCGTTTCTGGTCATACCCCTCCAAGTGGTCAGCTTCTGTCAGACCAGCCACCAAACGCATGGGCCAAATTTTAGATGGTTTTTATTGAACCAGCCGATGCTGCCCAACATTCAGTCTAAGTGTACTAGGCTTTAGTGCTCTGGATTGAGACAAGTACATACTATAAAGGGATATGCTTTGTTCATATTTCATGCCTGAGGTTCACAATCACTTTAAAGAATTTAGGTCCTAACAACTCATTCACATAGAAAGACCATTGTTTAGCTTCACAAGTACTATGTTGGATATATTTATTATATTGTCCCTTTAAAACTTGCAAACATGTCTGTGACAGATGTAAAACCAGTGCATGAACAGTCGCACGCATCAAATCAGTCCCTAGAATATTTTTAAGACCAGATGCTTGCTGCTCTGTGGGGCCTACACCTAATTTGCATTGTAAAGTTAGAAATTACGTTGGCACCATGGTAATATTTTTATGCCAGCTCTATTTCTGTGCTTATCCAGAAGAAGTCTAAACTGGGCCCATGGTGAGTATAGCAGGGAAATACAGCTGAGGATGTGAAGCCAATGGCCATAAGATTGAGCCAGCCATGCCTGGGGGGATCACAATCAGTGGCGGCATCTTTTGGAAACATCTGCATGGATGCTGACAAGCGAGCACGCCTCTGCCATTAGCCTCCTTTTATACAGAGCCAATTAGTTTTGATTTATATTTAAAACAAAGCCCCCAGACACGGCAAACACTCATTAGTCTATTTGATTTATTCAGTGTTATGATTTTACTAAAAAATGAATATACATCAATGGAAAAACTTTCCAATCAAAGCTGATCTTATTAACATTTACACACTTAGTATCAGCTATTAATACATTGTTAAATCATTACTAATGTGTTGAAACATTTCCAAAGATGCAAAAAATACAGACTGAGGGAACGTGGGTGTAAAATTACTTAACGGGACCAGTGAGCCTAAATCCATAAATTGTAGCTGTTGCGCGATAGGGATGAGCTTCCAGTTTGGGTCACTGACCGCTAGCTGTTCGAGGTTTGGTGAACAGGCAAAACTAACCAGCCAAATTTGGCTAGTTCACCAACCCAAATCTTCAGATGGTTTGCCCAGAAGTCATTAGAGAGTTTTTTTTTCTGTTCAATAAATCTATTGAAAGTGTAAAATAACATACAGTAACCAACTGAACTTCAGTCAGAGCTCTGCAAGAAAGCAACAAGTGCTGTACATTGTCAAGATTAGAGTGTAATATCATGACATTAAATTAAAGGAAAGGCATATTGATTCAGCACAGTGATATTATGAAATACAGACAACATTCCTTGATCAAGTGTTACTGGTGGCACGAGAATACTCCATAATAATGAGAGCATGGCTTTTGTTGTAAAGAAAAAAGAGAGAGAAGTATGGAAGAAAAGACAATGAAAAGGAAGAAAAGATTGGGGGGATAAAAGGGTGGAGGCAAATGGACAGTCTATTGTGTATCATCCAAAAACTAAGATACCAACATGAGGTGAATTATTAACATTTTATTCGAAAATGGTCCTTAGAGACCAGCCAAATATAAAGAGGTGGTTTTAAACTCAAACCAACAGGCCCATATTTTGTAGTGTCTGTTAGTGGATCCCCTGGACAAATGTCTTCCAAAAGGCATAGTCTATATTGCATAGCCATTGAGGTAAGGAGAGAAGCAGGCATTGTCCCCAATAAGCTTGGATCGGAGATTTAGCAGCGTTTAAAAAGCGTGGGGCCATCTCCAGCCCAATATCACCCAAAGAAATAGAAACGTCCATCAAAACATTACCAATTAATAAATCAGTAGGAAATGACGGATACACTAACGAATACTATAAGCACCTTGCCACAGACCTATCACCACACCTGACCAAACTTTTCAATTACGCTGCCACCACAGGCTCATTCCCCAAAGACATGTTGCAATCTATCATAACGACCATACCAAAACCTTGCAAAGACCCCCAACTAGTCCAGAACTATAGACCAATTTCGCTACTCAATACCGACATAAAACTTTACGCGAAAATCATATCCCGAAGGATTCTCCCCTATCTACCCATTCTAATACACCCGGATCAAGTAGGTTTCATCCCAGGTCGACAAGCACCCGATGCTATCAGAAGAATTATCTCCCTCCTGCACAATTTAGAAAATACCAAGACCCCCTCCTTACTCCTATCTTTAGATGCAGAAAAAGTGTTCGACCGGATACATTGGCAACTCATGCAACTGACACTTCATAAATTTGGCATGACAGGATGATGAAGGCCATCTTGTCATTATATTCTCACCCTTCTGCTAGAGTTCTGACAGATGGCACATTATCCGACCCCTTCGACATAACAAATGGTACAAGACAAGGCTGCCCACTCTCCCCGATAATATTTACACTCCTTATTGAACCCCTAGCTTCCAAACTCAGAGAGGACAGAACATTTACAGGAATTACACACCTTAGGATGGAACACAAAATCAGCCTATTTGCGGATGATATAATACTAATGGTGACCAACCCTAAAAAATCCCTCCAAACGATCCGCTCACACCTATTCACTTACTCAACAGTTTCATACTACAAACTTAATGAACCCAAATCTTCCATACTTAACCTTCACATCTCAACTCAACTTCAAACCCAACTAACCAAACAATTCCCATTTTCATGGGAAACAAACAGCATTCCTTACCTAGGAATCAGACTTACACCAGCGACAGACCATCTATACACAGCAAACCACAAAATATTGCTTGAAACTATACCCCGAGAAATGAAAACTCTACGCACCTCAGAACTCTCCAAACTAGGCCGCGTGGCGACCCTAAAAATGTATATTTTACCCAAAATCTTGTATATATTCCGCACGCTCCCTTTACCAGTTCCTAATTCATTCTTCTCTAAACTACAAACAATTCTCACAAAATTCATATGGAAGTCGAAAAAACCGAGATGTACCACCAATCTTCTCATTAGACCTACAACTAAAGGAGTAGCTAGACTCCCACACCTCAAATCCTATTACACAGCTACCCTCTTAGACCAATTATACTTCTGGTGGAATCCTTTGAGGGAAAAAATTTGGTCCATAATGGAAACCCTCCCTTTTCAACTACTTAAACCACAAAATATACTCTTGACCCCACCGTCCAAACGTATACAACCCCAACTAAATCATCCCTGCATTGTAGCCTCCCTACAAGCTTGGAGGGACCTTCTTTCCACTAAATTTAAAGACATTAAACATGTACCTACCCCAACCAATATACTGCATCTCCTCATTCCCTCACTAGATCTATCTCAATGGACAAAACAAGGAATGACCAACATAAGAGACCTCTACACCAATCAATCCTTACACCCATTCCAAACTCTTCAATCCAAATACAATATTCCTACTACTGAAAATTTTACATACCTCAGAATCGCTCATTGTCTACTAACAACTAACTTACCCCACAATACTATAATACCAACTACAGCCTACATCTTCTTCACCAAACCCCAATACCCGGGTAAAGGTATATCCACCTTCTATACACTCCTCATAAACTTTCAATTTACTCTACAAACAACCTCCCTAACCAGTTGGGAAAAAATCCTTTCAGCCCAAATAACTTTAAAATGTTGGGAAAATACCTTCAGCATCACTTATAAAGCTACCAGATGTAGCTCCCACTGGGAGTCTTATCTAAAAATACTCCACCAATGGTACCTGACCCCGGTTAAACCTTCCATCTACTACCCGAAACAGTCCCATACATGCTGGAGACTCTGTGGTGAGCCCGGCTCAACAATCCACATTTTGTGGTCAAGCAAATCACTTTGGTCCTTCTGGAATACTACATTCCAATTAATCTCTGAAATAAACAAAATTTTGTTAGTCCTGAACCCCTCATTAGCACTCCTACACATCGGAACCTAGAAACTCCATCCACGCTCCTGAACAATTATTACCCACATACTCTTTGCTGCCAAAATTAATATTACTAGATTATGGAACACAAATAATACCCCCTCAATCTCACCATTAATTACAGACCTTAACACTCAATGCCAAATGGAAAAACTATCCGCATTCAATACTTCCTCCTACCACAAATTCAATATCCAGTGGACCCGATGGCTAAACCACCCAAAATGTTATATACAACCCTGATGACGTCTCAAGAAATGAATTCACACTCCACACCAAGACTGGTATCTCCTCAATTCCTCAGTTGTATTCCTCCCTCCCCAATCCTACCCTCCCCCACCTCTCCGCTAACATCCCACATCCCTTAATTCTCCAAACTCCTCACCAAGGTTCTTCAAATACCCACGAATACCTCTGATGATATTGCTAAACAAGATCAACACCCCATCGTTCCATAGGGCTGATCTACAACAAAATGATTAACCATATTTGTCTACTGTAATGTTGTATGACTGAACCTTATCTCTTTTCCCTGTTTTTCCTTGTTTTTTCCCTGTTTTTCCGTTGAAAAACTCAATAAAAATATTGAAACATAAAAAGTGTGGGGTAATGGACCTCTTATATCAGCCTATTGGTATAGTAGAATACTATTAACCAAGGGTCAAATTTGAGAGCCTTGCCCTGTATTGCGGAAAGCATGTCAGTGACAACCCACTAGAATGTGCAGATCATAGGGCAGTACCACCAAATGTGGCCATGCGTAGCTGACCACCACATTCTCTCCAACACAAAGGCGAGTTGGTGCTTTGGTGAGCAATTTATAGTTCACTTCTTCCATTAGGGGAGGTTTTATTGCTTTCACTATAAGAATGTCTTCTTGCCCATCTGCCTGCATGTCTCACATAGTAAAAAAGTGTGACAGGAGAGGATCGCCATTGCAGGTCATCTTGTTTTGTTTTGGTGGGAGTGTTGCTCTTTGCGATTGTTATTGTCATCAAGGATAAGCGTCTGCATGGATTTATGGTTGGAATGTAGCATGTTTTTTGTGGTTGAGTCCCCCCAAATCTATATTAGACCCTTATCCAGATACATAGCTTCGGTCACAAGGAAAAGGGAGGGGGCATTGCGCACGCACCTCCTCCACTCCTGAACCATAGCAGTACGGAAGAAAAAAATACATCCACAAAAACACTCTTCAGGTCTTGTGTGGATTTAAAGGGGTGACCCCATGCAAAAAACAACAAAAATAAAAAGCACTGGGTCCCCAAAATCCATACTAGACCCTCTTTCAAGCATACAGTCTGGCTGGCTGTGAAAGCAAGGGGCAGTGAATGGGCCCCCCACTTCTGAACTCTACCAAGCCATTTGCTTTCAATATAAGGAGGTACCATATCAGGTCTTGCCCACTGGCAAAGCACCTTGTCTGCAAGTTGATGGGGACAAGGGTCTCTTCTCTACATCCCTGGCCTGGTGGATGTGGGAATCTGTTTGGGGCTTAATGGAATCTGAAAGCCCTCTTTATAATAAGGGGCCCCTAGATATTCTCCCTGCACTACATGTAGGAGTAAGGGATGCATAGTACACCTGGTTAATCAGTCATGAAAAGTTACACACAGCAAATAAACACATGCATACACTGTACACTGTAAAGCCTTTAAGCAAAATGTCTCAATGTAAAATAAATTAGAATTACATTAACTTGGTAAAATTGTTATACTACTGTGTATCCAAATAAAAAAAGTAATATATTGCAGCTTACCATTCCTTAGATGTGATGGCTGCATTCATTTTTTTTTCAAGATTTTATTTCCCTTATTTTCACCAGATGATCCTGCGCATAACACAATTTGTGGTAATGGGTGGCTACACTCACTTTGCTGTATCTATGGAAGGATTCATGGTTGTCACCCAGGCTGGACTTCTATCATGAATTCCTCTCTTCAACAACATTTCATTGGGGTAGGGGGGTTAGTAGTTTACAGAAGGAATATAACATAATTTGTACTTTTGCTGTAGTTCAGCTTGCAGGAAGTAAATGGGAAACTGCATTTCTTGCAAGATAAACAGGAACCTGCTAAAAATGAAAACTGATACCAACACATCTAATTCAAGAGATTGAATTGTGTGGGCTAGTATGAGACACCAACATCTGAATTTACACTAGTATGTTTAATTAACAATAAGGTTTAAATATACTTTAACCCTTTTACTGCCATTGACAGTATGTAGTTCATTGGTGGCTTTGTGGCTGACTGTCGGATATCAGATGACAAAACCTTCCACCACCTCCCCACCGCAACTAACAGTTCCCCCCACCCCATCCTTGGCCAAGCCCATCAGCCAAGGAAGCTGCAATCTCAACCTCTGTATAGGGGTGTAAATCATCTCCTATACTAGTAGTGGATATGCTGGGCCTGCTTTGACAGGCTTTTTTTTATGTCAGAACTGTTTTTTGTCCCTTTAAAATCAATATAAAAGCAAAAGCAGCTTGAAGAAGCTGGATGCATTTTAAAGGGAGGTCAAATGCAGGTCAACAGAGGGTCAGCTAAAGTAAAATGCATTGAAGTCTAAGGGTGCGCTCAGGGGCGGACTGACAACTCATGGGGCCCCTGGGCAATAGGGGATCATGGGGCCCTTGTGTCCTTGCCCAAACTCAAAAAAGCCTATGAAAAAAGTACCAGGGGCATCTCATGGGGCCCCCTACTGACCCAGGGCCCTCGGGCAGTGCCCGAGTTTCCAAATGGTCAGTCTGCCCCTGGGTGTGCTAACACTTGGACTGGTGCTCAAGTCCACTTATCCCCCACCCCAATCCCGTGATGGTTTGCACTCATACTGGATTGCAAGGAAGTATTTCTGGGCACACTGCACTGCTAACCAGACAATTTCTCTAACCAGATCTCTATTTCACTACACAGCCCTCTATGGAGAGAACTGTGCTCTGGCATGGTTTGCACTCACACTGCAGCAACCATACCGGATCACAAATGAACCATGCCTGGGGCCACCTTGCCAGACCTGGATCACCTGCTGGTGGTACTGAGATTCACAGAGTAGAAGTTTGTAAGTCCAGTGTCAACCAGTGGTGGTTTCCCAGCAACCAGCAGATCCTAGTGATCAGTTCCACCTGATGTTGGCTGCTGGGAAGGTATTTGGTCCATCCTCTTCATTTTCCCCTCACTCCTGTGTTTTGCTTTGCTGTCAGATACTACTATTCGTTTATCCTGTTCTTGCACTTGATCATCCTCTTTGCCTTGTACCTATACCCTGAACCCTGCTGCCTTGTATCTACTCCCCCTTGTTCCAGATCCCAGTTTTGGTTCCCCTTCCTATATGTTCCCTGCACTTCCAGTTTACCCTACTTTGTTGTGTTGTATATTCTATATAGTCAGTTAGGCTTTTTGTTACTCTGTTAGATTGTTTAGTAAGGTATTTTGTCACTGGGTTTTTGGTTCACTTACATATTTATGTTTCCTGTTTGTTGGTGTTTGAATGGATTTTGGTTTCACTGTAAATAAATCTTACTTTAAAGAAGAAATCCAGGATAGGCAAAAAAATCACCCATTAGTACATCCCCCCACACAAAACACTAAACAGTTAATAACGTTTTGAAAATCCTTACCATTGAGGAGAAAAGTAAAACTGAATATTCATGACCTCATCTCTGTAATTCAAAAGATAATGGCATATGCTTTGCTAAGGAGGTGGTAACAGCAGGGATTACATCATATCCTCTCCTCTCTCTCTCCAGTAAAAGGAATCTACTTTTCCCATCAACCACAGGGAATTGTAGTGAATGTGGGCAGGTACACTAGGCCTGTACATGTTGAATGTGTCTGAGAGTCTTGGTCCACCCACCATTGCAATTGGGGCTGAATTACATCACTGCTTCCTGGAGAAAGAACTACAGAATGGATGTGCCAAGACCAGTGGCTGGAGGAATAGGAGGCATAGCACCACTGGTCTTACAAACAGGAAAGTAAAGAGAATTAACAGTTTGATTTGAAAATTAATAGGCTATTTCAGAGGAACTACCGAGTGAACCAGAAGATGGATGACATATTCAGGTATTCAGTGAAGTTAGGAAATCAGCAACAAGAACATGTAAAGAAGTTTTTGCTTGGAGTTCTGCTTTAAATATATATGTGATCTGATCTCAGTTTTCTGAGTGCAGCTATGCAGATTTGGCCATCTCTGCTGCTCACTCCTTACACACCTTTCCCAAGTGGTCATGGGCATGGTATACGTAACCAGTCCCTGGCATAGTCTGGAGCACACACACTACACAAATGAACTGGCCCAAGGGGCTGAGCTGCACCTGGGACAGGTTCAGAGTACTAGTGTGAGTGCACCATAAATCATTTCACATGTATCCCAGGTAATCTCAAATGAAAGCAGAGTGCACTTAAAAGCAACCTACTTTTGCCCAACAACACAAGGCCAAAGCTCATAGACACAAACCCTTCAACAGTCTGCCTGGAGTTCAGATTGAAATCTAGATAAACAGAATTCTGAAATAGTAATGTAATAGACATTCTCCAAATGATTAAAAGGACAAGAGTGGGTTGATCCTATATATTTTCTAAACACAATAGACACACAAACAAGATTAGGTGTACCATCTCAGTCACCATAACCCCACCTAATTCTTTATTCCCTTGCTGTTTGTTCCAGTTAAATCTAAAATATGTTTTTCTGAAGGTATTGGCATTGCCCATCTTGTTTATCATGTTGAAAATGAAAAAAGAGGAGCCAAACAAAAGACATCCATAGAAATAGCTGGTTAGAAGCTATAACTGGGATTTAAAAAGTAGTATACATTCTAAAAAATCCAATTATTCAGAATTAAATAATGTACTAAAAATAACATATATGTCAAGGTAATGATCAAGCCAAACACTATAAATAAAATTATATGAAACAATAAAAATATAAGCAGCACTCACTACACTACATTTAAACAGCTGACCACACTCCAGAAGGGTTAACTATTATTAAACTCACAAATGATCAGACATGTCTTTGTTGTTATATATTGTATTAATGTATGTAAATGATTCTTAGAGCATTGTGCTATGAAACATACCTAGGGTATGCCCTGATGTCATATACATTTAATTATTGTGCCACGTTAGGCTTACTGCATGTACAGTCCTGGCATAAATGTCACAGCATGCTCTTACATCCAAACTTTGCCCAAATATCTGATACATTATAGTATATCTATTTCTAAAACATTTTTCATTTTGAATAGAGTAAAGAAGGACTTTGGCATCTGTTCCATTGGGGTGACATATTTCCTTTAACAAAGTTCTGCTTTAAATACATGTTAGCAATGTTTTAAATAACATTTTCTGATGATTGTTATGGTGTGCTCTATCAGTATAAGTTTCATGCTCACTTAATATTTCCCTGGTTACTGAATAGTTGTAATGAAAGATCTGTGATCTAATCATCAGATCTTTTTGTATATGTATTCATCATACAACTGTTTTCCCATGCATAATACTGGCTTGGTTGGCAAATGTACATGTTAAAGAGACAATGTAGCGATTGTATACACTATTATCACTTTATTTCTTTTGATCTTACAAATGATCATTTTAGGATTCATTTTATTTTAGTCTCATAGGCAATGAATGGAACTTGAATGACCTAGTTTTTTTAAGTTTAGACAACTAGCCAGGGAGGGAGTTGAATACCTTTCAAACATATATTATATATACTGAATATATAGTATGTACATTCTGTGCCACCTATTTTCCCTGTTGTTGAACTGAACTGAGGAGTTAGGCTGTCTGTGGATGGAGCCATAGCAACTAAACACCGTACTGTCTAGAAAACTAGTTCTAAGGAGATATGCCATTGCATGAAGCTGCTTTTGAAACAGCACAATATACAGTATATTCACAGTATATATACTGTATATATACACACTATATTGCCAAAAGTATTGGGGTGCCTGCCTTTACACTCACATGAACTTCAATGGCATCCCAGTCTTAGTCTGTAGGGTTCAATACTGAGTTGGCCAACCATTTGCAGCTATAACAGCTTCAGCTCTTCTGGGAAGGCTGTCCACAAGGTTTAGGAGTGTGTCTATGGGAATGTGCGACTGTTCTTCTAGAAGCGCATTTGTGACGTCAGGCACTGATGTTTGGATGAAAAGGTCTGGCTTGCAGTCTCCGCTCTAATTCCTCCCAAAGGTGTTCTATTGGGTTGAGGTGAGATCATGTGGGAACAGGAAGGGGCCATCCCCAAACTGTTCCCACAAAGTTGGGAGCATGAAATTGTCCAAAATGTCTTGATATGCGGATGCCTTAAGAGTTCCCTTCACTGGAACTAAGGGGTCAAGCCTAACCCTTGAAAAACAACCCCACACCATAACCCTCCCTCCACCAAACTTTACACTTGGCACAATGCAGTAAAGCAAGTACTATTCTCCTTGCAACCTCCAAACCCAGAAACATCCATCAGATTTCACTCCAGAGAACACGTCTTCACTGCTCTAGAGTCCAGTGGCTTTACGCCACTGCATCCGACGCTTTGCAATGTACTTGGTGATTTAAGGCTTGGATGCAGCTGCTTTGCCATGGCAACCCATTTCATGAAGCTCTCTATGCGGTGTTGTGGTGCTAATCTAAAGACCACACAAAGTTTGGAGGTCTTTTGCTATTGACTCTGCAGACAGTTGCCGACTTTTGCTCATTGTACACTTCAGCATGCGCTGACCCCGCTCTGTCATTTAACATGGCCTACCACTTTGTGGCTGAGTTGTTGATGTTGTTCCCAGTTGCTTCCACTTTGTTATAACACCACTAACAGTTGACCATGGAATATTTAGTAGCAAGGAAATTTCACAGATGGACTTCTGGACCTATCACGGTACCACGCTTGAATTCACTGAGCTCCTGAGAGAGACCCATTCTTTAAAAAATGTCTGTAGAAGCAGTCTACATGCCTATGTGCTTGGATTTATACATCTGTGGCCATGGAGGTGATTGGAATACCTGAATCCAATGATTTGGAGTTGTGTCCCAATAATAGTACTTACAATATACTATATATATATACAGCACTGTGCCAAAGTATTATGGCAGCTTTAAAGAAATGCTGTAAAGTAAGAATGCTTTCAAAAAAGTATTTTAAATTGTTTATTTTATCATTTTACAAAGTTCAAAGTGAGCAAACAGAAGAAAAATCGAAATCAAATCAATATCTGGTGTGACTACCCTATTGCTTCAAATCAGCATCAAGTCTTTTAGGTACACACTGTGTTTGTACAGTACACACAGATATTGAAAGAACTTGGTAGCTAAGTTGTTCCAAACATCTTGGAGAACTTACCTCAGATCTTCTGTGGATGTAGGCTGCCTCAGATCCTTTTGTCTCTCCAAGTAATCCCAGACAGACTCGATAGTGTTGAGGTCTGAGCTCTGTGGGGGCCAAACCATGAGGACTCTATGTTCTTCTTTATGCTAAAGGTAAATACTTATCCATAATGTCATACTATCAGGGAGGAGTGTGTTTGGCCCAACATTTATTCTGCAGCAGGACAATGTCCCCAAAGATAAAGCCAATGTCATTAAGAACTATCTTAAGAGTAAAGAAGAACAAGGTGAACTGGAAATGATGGTTTGGCCCCCTCAGAGCCCTGATCTCAACATCATCAAGTCAGTCTGAGATTACATGGCGAGACAGAAGGATTTGACTCAATCAAGTCTACATCCACAGAAGATCTGTGATTAGTTCTCTAAGATGTTTGGAACAACCTACCTGCAGAGTTCCTTCAAAACCTGTGTGCACCACCACTGTGTGTACCTAGAAGAATTGATGCTGGTTTGAATCTAAAGGGTAGTCACACCAAATATTAATTTGGTCATCTCTTCTGTTCCATTTTTCTAATTGATAAAAATAATCTATTAACACTTCTATTTCTGTGAGCATTCTTACTTAACAGCATTCTTTTACACCTGCCTGAAACTTTTGCACAGATATATATATATATATATATATATATATATATATATATATATATATAATGTATATAAAGTATTAGTTTACAATAGAATTTAAAAAAAATTAGAACTGATTAAAATCTATTATAGCTTCCATTTAAAGACTTAATTTCATCCATACTTGGCCAAATGTGTTGATGTTCACGTAGTTCAGTTTTTTTTTTCCATTACAATATTGTATATATGAATACCTTAATCACTATAATATTCAGACTCATTGCAAAAGATGTACTGGCAATAATGAAATTTGTTGATTTACTAAAATGCCACTACTAGAGGCTCAGCATACTGTGGGATCTGCTACTTCTGTCAGATACATTGTGTGGACCTGTTTAGGGATAAGCAGGACACTTATAAAGGTTCATCAGTACTGCTAAACCATCTCCTCTAGGCCCAGTGAAAGATGTGTGTAGGCAAGTGCCTACAAGTGGGAGGCATTAGTTAGAGATATTGGGCTGTCCAGGTGGGTAAGGGTTATTACCAGTTCAGTGCTTTATTGGGTTTTTCTCTTGGTCCTGCCCTCCAACCAATGTTACAATTAATGGGGGAAGGCCAGGCTCAGGGGGGTCCAGGGAATGCATGGGAAAGGAATGAGGTTCCACCAGAGAAGTTGTGAGCTGCACCTACTCGCATATTGTCTGTACTCGAACATACCTCTTAAGGACTTTACCACTGATGGACTCACACCTGGACAGGTATGTCTGGGGCAGCCAGATATTCATTAGATAGTTAGGAAGAGTTGCGTCTGGACTACAGTCTGAAATGCTGTAGAATGTATAGTAAAGTTTTTGAATTGTTTAAAAACCTGGTCTAAACTTACTACAAAGAGGTGCATGAAGGTACATGGTGTATGAAAGAACAGGGCCTGTAAAGCACACACAGGGTTAAGAGGAAGGTCACTACCAATGGTTAAATCAGCAGGAGAGATGGAGAAGTATTGTTGACATGGGTAACCATGAACTGGAGAAAACATGTTAAGCAGCTGGAAAAACAGCAGTACATGGTGTGGGTGCCAGGTCCTACGGTAGCAAGGGGGGTCAGTGTTCTACCTCCCTAGCTATCGGTCAGTTCCCCCAGAAGGAACCAGGACTGAACCCACGGTATGGAGACCCCAGGTACCTCACCACATGGTACAGGAAAGAGAAGCGTTCATTTTGTGCATGTGTGAGAACCACGCTAGCGTATGGCAGGACCCTATTCTGGCACTGGGAGTAAGGTGGCATGTTACGTTTGACTGGTGGAAAGGGCAGGGCTCAGTTGTGTCAATCCTAAATGCAATACTACTAACTTCAATACAATGCACTTTGGTGGCACCCTTCAGGAGTTACTTCTCCTTTATTAAAACATGCAAGAAACTGCAATAACCTGGACTCTGTAATGGAACTTGCTAAAACCATACAGTCTATGTAATTGATCAGGGGAGGATTGTTTTTTCTCAGCAGAAAATAGAGCTACATTGTAGACCAAAGAAGAGCTTGATCCAAGGACTAGGTGCCCCAAAAGCAGTTTTTTTTACCTCAACTGCTTTTGTTACTGTGTCGCTAAACCATCCATGCACACGTCCATGTTCCACCCTGCGGCTTGCACAAATGCTGTTATCGCTCTCCGCTATCTGTTTTCAGTATAGCTGCTTGTCATCTGTCCTAAAATCAATATCACATCATAGATCTAACATAACAAATGTACTACCTGTAACACATTTGCAGAAATGTCAAGGCTGATAAGCTCAAAATCAGAGAGGTTTGAGTCTCAGGAATGACATTTGTACAGAAAATGGCTGATATTTGTAAAAGACTCAATTAAATGCAATGAAATTGCAAATAGTAAAAATAAATGAAAAGCAGCATGGGATCACACACATCTCTGCCCATGTTCATCAAATGAAGACAGGCGCTTGCAATTTTGGCATTTTGGATGAAGACTTTGGTGTAGACTGTATGTATTAGTGTTGGGTATTTTGCTAGCTTTATGCTCTTACATTTTATACAGCAGGAAACTGTGTCAAGATTCAAGATTCAGTCTAGATTTTAGATGCTGCCAAAAAAACATGTTTTTAAACAGATAATTTGAAGACAATAAATTAGGATAATGTTGGTGCATGCACACACTTTGTTATGAAACACCATATTTTTGAGCATATGGCGAACTAGGAAGCAATTTGTTTGGGCGGGTGTCTTTTTTGTACCAACTGACAAGGTGTGTGGAGCTTGCTGACTGAATCTGCAGCTAAGCCTAGTTATTCTAAATATATTTTAATAAACGGATCAGAACTGGACTAAATCTATCCTAGCACTTGGCTTAGAACCTTACTTAATCTATCTTAGCTCTCTCCTTAGAATGATACTAAATCATCCTAGCACTTGGCTTAGAACTATACTAAATCTGTCCTAGCACCCTACTTAGAACCAGGGGCAGACTGACCATTTGGAAACTTGGGCTCTGCCCGAGGGCCTGGGGTCAGTAGGGGGCCCCATGAGATGCCCCTGGTACCTTTTTCATAGGCTTTTTTGAGTTTGGGCAAAGACACAGGGGCCCCATAATCCCCTATTGCCCGGGGACCCCATGAGTTGTCAGTCCGCCCATGCTTAGAACCATACTAAATTTATCCTAAATTGAATAAAGTGCAGCGCTCTAAATATATAAAAATAGTGACTATATAAATAAAAACATTAAATTATCAAAACGTCCCAAAAGAAAGTCCAAAGATTGTGAACACTTCAAATGTGCCCAGAAAGACAGACTTCAGTGGTATCCTTTCACACTATCCACCGTTAGAGAGTGCACAGACTGGAATATATTGACCCTCTACATATTGAGTGGTCAATTAGTACTTAACAATACACATGCAAGATTCCACAGCCTCCACCAGATCTCATCTGCCCTCACTGGTTCAGCTGGGCTACTTCCTCATGTGCCAGGAACTCACTCCACACCTGCAGTCAAAAGGCACCTGGGTCCCATACATATTCAACTGGTGCTGGGAGGATGGAATTTTATTACCCTCTCTAAGTGGATGAAGGAATGTTTGGTCACCCAATGGTCTCCTACACCTTCGCCAGATTTCCTGAAACTTGTCTTCCTCCAGCTGCTCCCCGTTATCACTGGGCCTCCCCTGACTCCAACACTTGGCTTAGAACCATACTAAATGTATCCTAGCACCCTGCTTAGAATTATACTAAATCTATCCTAGCACTCTATTCAGAACAATGCTAAATCTATTTTAGCACCCTGATTACAACTATACCCAATCTATCCTAGCACCCTGCTTAGAACTATACCAAATCTATCCTAGCACCCTGCTTAGAACTATAACAAATCTATCCTAGCACCCTGCTTAGAACTATAACAAATCTATCCTAGCACCCTGCTTAGAACTATACCAAATCTATCCTAGCACCCTGCTTAGAACTATAACAAATCTATTCTAGCACCCTGCTTAGAACTATACCAAATCTATTCTAGCACTTTCTTAAGAACTATACCAAATCTAACCTGGCACTCTCTTTGGAGCCATACTAAATCTATCCTAGCACCCAGCTTAGAACTATACTAAATCTATCTTAGTTATCTCTTTGGAACAGGGGTGGACTGACCATTTAGCCACTTGGGCACTGCCCGAGGGCCCAGTGTCAGTAGAGGGCCCCATGAGATGCCCCTGGTACCTTTCATTGGCTTGTTCATAGGCTTTTTTGGGTGTGGGCGAGGACACAAGGGGCCCCATAATCCCCTATTGCCTGGGGGCCCCATGAGTTATCAGTCCTCCCCTGCTTTGGAACCATACTAAGTTTATCCTAGAACCCTGCTTAGAACTATGCTAAATCTATCCCAGCACCCTGATTAGAACTATACCAAATCTATCCTAGCAATCTCTATAGAACTATACTAAATCTATCTTAGTACTCTCTATAGAACTATACTAAATCTATCCTAGTAATCTCTTTGGAACCATACTAAATTTATCCTAGCACCCTGCTTAGAACTAAATTAAATCTAGCCTAGCTGTCAGGAATGGACTGGCCAGCAATATTAGGACTCACCTGCCTTATGAGCTGCAGTACCAGGGCTGGCCAGCGGGTGCTCCCAGCAATCAGAGACTCAACCTTGCAGCCAGTCAAACACCTGGAACTAATTATACTGGTGTATTTAAGGGACATTCAGACCTGCAGACTCTGCTTTGGTGTTGTGTTTCTCCTGGGCCCTGTTTCCTGTTCCTGTCTGATTCTCTGCTGACCCTGCTCTGATCCCTGGCTTGTCTTACCATTCTCCTGCTCCTGATCCCTGGCTTGTCTGACCATTCTCCTCTGCCTGACCCTCTGTACCACGCTGCCCGCTACCTGCTGAACCTGGCTTGTGACCCCGACCATTCTCTGCTTGCTCCCCCTGTACCTACCTGCCCGATTGATATTGACCCGGCCTGCCTGACGACGCTTGCATTGTATGTACTGTTATCTGTGGGTGGTTGGTTTGGTTTGTTTGCACTGTGTTATGTTTTAGTATTGCACTGCGTTTATGTTTGTATTGTTAGTGTTAATAAATTACATTGTTTATAACATATCTGAAGTCTGCGTTTCCCTGCGTCAGTCACACACCTCTGGTCATACCCGGGAGCCCTGACACTAGCACTCTATTTATAACTATACTAAATCTATCCCAGAACCCTGATTAGAACTATACCAAATCTATCCTAGCACCCTGATTGGACCTATATCAAATCTATCCTAGCACCCTGCTTAGAACTATACAAAATCTATCCTAGCACCCTGCTTAGAACTATACAAAATCTATCCTAGCACTCTCTTAAGAACCATACTAAATCTATCCTGGCATTCTCTATAGAACTATACTAAATCTATCCTAGCACTCTCTATAGAACTATACTGAATCTATTCTAGCACTCTCCTTAGAACCATACTAAATCAATCTTAGCACTCTCCTTAGAACTATAATAAACATATTCTAGCATTTTCCTTAGAACTATCATAAATCTGTTCCAGCACTCTCCTTGGAACTATACTTAATCTATCCTAGCACTCTTCTTAGAACTATACAAAATTAATCCTAGCACCTTGCTAAGAACCACACTAAATATATCCTAGCACTTTGTTTTGATCCATGGTTAATCTAAATAATATGTATTTTCTTTCCCCATATCATTCTGTTTGTGTTTGGAAAATTGGGAATGTTGCTTCTTGTCAATTCTTATTAAAGTTGATGGCTGTACTCATTATAAACCTTTCTCCAGAGTAATGTTCATTATTAGTCAGATATGTTGGTAACATTTATGTTTTACGGCAATACAGAATAAATGTCAGCAAATCTGTAACTTTGCTGCTTTCACTGTATTATTACAAGCAGTTTCAAAGTCATAGCTGAAAATATGAAAAACAAAAATTTCCTCTAAGAAATGATTGCATGCCTAAATTTTATCGCCTCAGTATCAACCAAAAATGTAATGCCAAGTTTGGTCAAAGGTTGCTATCACCAGCAGGGGCGGACTGGGGTCAGTAGGGGGCCCCATGAGATGCCCCTTGTACTTTTTTCATAGGCTTTTTTGAGTTTGGGCAAGAACACAGGGGCCCCATGATCCCCTATTGCCCGGGGGCCCCATGAGTTGTCAGTCCGCCCCTGGTCACCAGTCACACTGTTGCGATTTAAAATCGCACGATTTGTGTGCAATTGCAGCCCGATTTTAGGTGCAATTTCTGAAGACATTATTGTTTGTGAAGATTTTCAATGATTTCTTGCAATTTGCAGTGCAATTTCCATTATATTCTATGTATGTGAGATCGCAACAAAATTTCAGAAAAAGTAATGCAAGGACTACTTTAGAAACCACGCTGCAGCAAATCGCAGATGTTAAGACACTGACATTCACATTCATTAGATGCGATTTCAGGTGCAATTTCAATTCCAAAATCGCACTGGTATGATGAGGCATTAAACTCTGGTTTAAAGTGGTATTAAACCCAAAAAATTCTATATATTGCAGAATACCAATCATTAGATATAGTGGCTGTATTCATTTTCCCTCTGTTTCCACCTTGTGATCTGGCCAGTAACCCACTTTCAGCCTTAGGGTGCCTAAACTCTAGATGATGGAGCAGCAGAGACACCTTTATACAGCAGCATTGTTAACCTGGGGGAGGGAAGTGTTAGGTGTACTAGCAGATAAGGATACACAAACTAAATTGAAGCCAAACTCCAGTTCACACTTTTTAGGCAGTTACAGCAACAGCCTGTTTTTCTTTTGTGATAAAGGTTTTATTTACATAAATAAATAAAAGCTGACAACTGTAAGCACCCCTGTCAGTGGTAAATAGTTTGTCTCAACTCTCTAACTGTTACTACTGCAGCACAGCTTGTTCTGTTTAAAAACAACAGACTTACTAGCCAGATCATCAGGTGAAAACAAAAGAACGTCTATCACATCTAAGAATCTGTAAGCTGCAATATAATAAACATTTGTGTTGAGGTTTAATGGCACTTTAACCAGTTCCATGCCACTCTATAGTAGAAATACTGCTACAGGGCTGCAAAATCACGTATATATACATTCGCGGCCTTGGCAGTCAATCACCAGGTCCCGACCGGTGATTACTCGCTGGCACCCGGTGATCGCCGAGTATCTCTGATGGCGGAAAAACCTGTATGTAAATAATGCAGATCTCTCCCCTGTCAGATGCTGCACAGATCTTTGTATAGCTCTGCATAGCAAAATCATACAAAGCAGTATGCTTACAGTGAAGCACACACACAGTCCCCATAGTGAAACAGCACACAGTTAACCCTTTGATCACCCCAGATGTTAATCCCTTCCTGCCCAGTGTCATCAGTACAGTGTCACTGCTTTTATTAGCACTGATCACTGTATTGGTGTCACTGGGGATGTCAGTGACACCAAGTCAGTTCCCCCCAGTGTCAGAATGCCCGCCGTAGTCCCGCTATAAGTAGCTGATCGCTGCCATTACTAGTAAAAAAATAAAATCCAAAATATATACTACCATATGTAAACGCTATAACTTTCACGTAAACCAATTAATTTACACATATTGGGATTTTATTTAGCAAAGACATGTAGCATAATACATTTTGGCCTAAATTTATGCCGAAATTTGATTTTCAAATTTTTTTCTTGACATGTTTAAGAGCAAAAAGTCAAAAATATAGTTTTTTTTCTCAAAATTGTCGGTCTTTATTTATAGCGCAAAAAAATAAAAAAAGCAGTGGCGATCAAATACCACTAAAGAAAGCTCTATTTGTGGGAAAAAAAGGATGTAAATTTCATTTGGGTGCAACATTGCATGACAGTTAAAGTAACGCAGTGCCGTATCGCAAATAATTACCTGGTCAGGAAGGGGGTAAATCTTCTGGAGGGTAAGTGGTTAAAGAAAAAACATACAGGGGCAGACTGACCATTTGGAAACTCGGGCACTGCCCGAGGGCCCGGGGTCAGTAGGGGGCCCCATGAGATGCCCCTGGTACCTTTTTCATAGGCTTTTTTGAGTTTGGGCAAGGACACAGGGGCCCCATGATCCCCTATTGCCCGGGGGCCCCATGAGTTGTCAGTCCGCCCCTGCATGTATGTATTCTTAACTCAACACAGTACTTTCTATTGTTCTCTCTACCCCTTACATGGTCAACATAAAACCATGTATTTGGATATGCGGTGGAGTGCGCCCGTACATGTCACTCATCAGCTTACTCAAACATTAAGTTGCTTTCAACAAGCATGTGGCTACATCCCACACAACCATCTCAGCTATGCCCTCTGCCACAACCACAACAACTAACCTCATCTAGCTATTGAAGCAATTAAACTTTAAGTTTAAATCTCTTAGATTGTAAGCTCCAAGGAGCAGAGCCCTCCTAACCCTTTTGTATTGAACTGTATGTATTGAACTGTATTGTTGCTGCATTGTCTCCATTTATATTGTAAAGTACTGAGCAAACTGTTGGTGCTATATAAATCCTGTATAATAATTAATAATAATAATACGTTGGCTAAATACATCCTAAGTGCATCAAAACAAAAGGGGATTGATTTACTAGAACTGCAGAATGCAAAATCTGGTGCAGCAGCACATGGTAGCCAATCAGCTTCCAGGTTTTTTTTGTCAAAGTTTAAGCTCAAGTTAGAAGTTGATTGGCTACCTTGCACAGCTGTACCACATTTGTCACTCTACAGTTTTAGTAAATCATCCCCCATGGCATTCAAAATCTTACTGTTTGACTTCTATCTAAAACAGACGCAGTCTGAGCGGAAAGGCCTGTCCCCTGCCTGCAGTTGCTGAGTGGGACCCTTGCTTTCAGGGGATAAGCAGTGGTCTCATTGCAGAGGTCATACACTCCCCCTACTGGATTAGCCCTTTAGCTCTGCAGTCAGCAAAGTTCATGCGCCCTACTGATTGGAAAGCTCTGGCTCTGACTCAGTAGGGGGGATGCCAGGCATCTGCAAAAAGGTCACTGCCTCCTCATACTCAGCAAGGGTCCTAAACATGCTGGTGGAGAACTGGCTTTTCTTCTCAGGCTGTGACTGATTATTCAAGAAAACAAACTGTGAGACATTGCACACAGTTTGATTTGATGTACCTGGAATGTTAAACTGAAAGATCAATTAGTCTTTAAGGATAAGCTCCATACATTTGTAAAGTCCTGTTTGAAAGTATATCATTGTTTAAAAATGTGACCCAAATTCTTTATTATTCTACTATAAACATTTACAGAATCTAAGAACATTCTGTAAATTGAAACAATACAATTAATCTGTTACTAAAAATGAGAATTAAACATACAGTATATAAAGCAATTACAAACATGTCTGTGCAGAGTAATATAATACAAGAAGTATAGATGAATGTTTGGGTCTACAAAAGGTTACATTTTCCATGAATATATAAATCATAATCGTCCTATTTCTAGTATATAAATATAAGAAATTATTATTGAAAGAGGCCTATAGAAATCTCCATAGAAGACATTCTAATTGTAAATAATTATCATAAGCTACAATGTTTTACTATTAAATTCAAATGTTATAGGTTTCGAGGATACTCTGGATAGAGCAGACCGGGTAATGTACATGTGTGTCACCAGGTGTAAGTGGTTATACCAGGATGATGCTTGCAGCGAGAGGCATCATCTCGGTATTGTTTTTTTCAGCCAGCGATGAGCTTTTATGTAAAGGCAATCCTAGTGTCTAATTTGCTTTTACATGCAGAGGAAAGGGGTCTCCCCCTCCCGCTGCTCTCTGATGCTTCTCCAGGCTCTCCAGTCCCACTGGGGAGCCGAGGACTGAAGCCGAAGTTTCCACCAGCTTTTCATAGAGGTGACCAGATCTTCCACAATCATCTCCATGGTATTAGAAATCAGAAGCGATGAGTATTTGTCACTTCCGGTTCCTGCAGAAAATGAACAAGCCATTTTGGAAAAGCATAGGAACGAACCAATTCAGGTTTAAGCTAATGCTTTTAAGGGCAGAGAACCTGTCACTGCTTATTGCTATCACAAGGGCTATTTACATCCCTTGTAATAGCAATAAAAATGATCAAAAAAAGTAAAAGAGACAGTGTAAAAAAAAAAATAATACAAATTTTAAAATTCCCCATCCCACCATGCTGGCATGCAAAGGAAACGCAAGCTTTGGTCCTGCACGCATATGTAAATGACCAGACCTTATGTGTAACTTTAAACTGGTAACCTGTAAAGGCTTTTAAAGTATCACCTATGAACATTACCATAGTCTGGTGCCGTTCCGCAAGTATGTAAAAGCATGACATGTTAGGTATCTCTTTACTTGGCATATTTTATATTTTACAAAAAAAATATTATATTGTGTTTTTGTCCATTAAAATTCATTAACTTTTTTTGTTTTAAAAAATAGCATTTGAAAAACTGTTGCACAAATACCGGGTAACATTAAAAATTGCGAAACCAACCATTTTTCTCTCTAGAGCCTCTGCTTTAAAAAACATGTATAATGTTTGGGGTTTGTTAGTAACTTTCTTGCAAAAAAAATGCTGATATTTACTGTAAATGTAAACAAAAAGTATCAGAACAGGCCTGGTCTTCAAGTGGTTAAAGGGAGACTCTAGGCAAACAGCTCCTTACACAGTTAAAATACATTTATATATTTACTGTGTAACTATTGCAAAAATGTACCATTTTGCCTACCTAGTAATTTGATTTATATCACAGAAGTGCAATTTTGTACCGGAGAATAATCACTGTTTCTAATCAGCGGTGCAAAAGATTATCAAGGATTTGTCGCTAAGAACTGAATTCTTGCTGCTGCTAGTTAAACCAACACTACTTCTTTAGACTTGTGTACTCTGCTATAGATTGCACTCCCTCAGTGATTTGTAGCCAAAGCCAAAGAAATGATGGCAGAGCAATGGCAGCTGGCGAGCTGGTCACTAACAGCAAACTTAAAGAGTTACTAAACCCACAACAGTAAAATCAGTCTGCATATGCAGTAAAGCACACTTGTTATACTCACTGTGGAACCTAAGGGGTTAATCCATTGTGTAAAAAAGCTGTATGATCCTTTCTTCCCTGCCCCTTCTCTTGTTGAAATGACCACCTGATACAGACTGAATCCATAGTCACATGCACACGCTCAGTTTGGTGTGTATTTCTAGAGAGGTTTTTTTTTTCTTGGGAGAGTGCATGTGATCAGCAAAAGCCCAATTAGCACTGTCCAGACAGAGGTCAGGGATTTCTACCTTTTGAGAGATGGCTGTTTGTTTCACCAAGTCCTTTGTAGACTAATTCTGAATGAAGGGAGGGTCTGGTTCATTATAATCAACTGGTGCACTCTCAGTGTTCTAATGTTGAAAGCTGCAGTGTCAGCATCCCTTTAGACGCATTTAACTGTTGGGTAGTATCTCACCAAAACTAAAATTTCTGTTACAGGGGTGCCATAAAATTTGATTTGTATCTTAATGCAGACCTCTGGGAAAATCAGTGAGTTAATCACACAAGCAGGAAATTACATTTCTGGGGGAGTTCTGTACACTAACTGTGTACAGAACGCCTCCAGGTTGCCATATTTCATTGAAAATTTCAGAACATTACAGTGGTGCTGATTGAAAAGGAAAGGTCATTTTTAAAGCCATTAAATTACAGTTTGACTTGTGTAACAATTGTATATGCTCGATTTTTTTATTTGCTATATTATTTACGAAAATGCAGTTACCCTACAGCTCACATACAGTATGTGTATTTTGCAGTGTACTTAGATTTTTGCCTAAAGTTCAGCGAAAAAGTAGATTTAAATCCCATTGCTCAAATCTCATATAAGCTTTAGCTTTTTAAAGTTTTTTTTTTTTTTTAAATTTAGATATGGATGCTAGTGATGGGCTGAACACTCCCCTGTTCAGTTCACAGTTGAACATTCGAACCTAACAAAAGTTTGACCGTGAACTTCGGACAGCGACAATTCACTAAGCGGTATCTTACTGTGTTTGAGTATGCGGTAAGATACTGTACAACTACTAAAATACTGCATGAGTTATATTATTAAGTCATGTCATATTTTAGTAGTGAAAACATTATTTAATGTTTCAGCTGTCAACGGGGTTCTCCACTGACAGTTGAATGTAAACAGAATTGCTGACATTGCCTGGCAATTAAAAAAAAAAAAAAGAGGCGCGGAGTCCCCCTCTCCATCCATACCAAGCTCTTCGAGTCTGGTATGGATTTTGAGGGGAACCCCACATGTCAAAATTGAAAAAAAAAGCATGAGGGCCCCTTCTAAAATCCATTCCAGACCCTTATCTGAGAATGCAGCCCGGCAGGTCAAGAAAGGGGGCGGGGGAGATGAGCAAGCGCCTGCCGCCCCTGAACCATACCAGGCCACATGCCCTCAACATGGGGGTGTGCATTGGGGCTGGGGGACTCTCCCCCAAATCACCTTGTCCCCATGTTGATGGAGACAAGGGCCTCTTCCACACAACTGTGGCTGGTGGCTGTGGAGGTCTGCGGGTGGGGGGCTTATCAGAATCCGGAAACCCTCTTTAACAAGGGGTCCCCCAGATCCTGCCCCCCTTTTTTGAATGAGTACGGGGTACATGGTACCGCTACTCATTCACAAAAAAAAAAGTTTAGTGTAAAAAAATGACAGAAGATAGTCTTTGACGAGTCCTTTATTAAAAAAGAAAAATTTTTTAAAATGTCCCCCGAAGTAGATCCAACATCAGTCATGATGCCCACTGCCAGCGCCGACCTAAAAAAAGGGGAAAAAAAATGCTGTCCGTACTGACTACCATCGTCTGACAGCTGGGCTGGCCTGACAGATTTTAAATACTGTGATGATGTTACAAGGGGGTGGTCAGGTGTATTGCTTTGGCCAATCACAATGCACTGTCAGGGAGCAGTGCATTGTGGGGTGCAACAGGCGAATAGCCCACCGAACGCCCTTATTGTTTGGCAAACACACAAACAGCCAATGTTCGAGCCGAACTTATGTTCGACACGATCATCAAGTCCAACCCTAATGGATACAGTAGTAGGGGAATGAACCATAGTCAGGCTTTATTGCATGTCCCTGTTAGGGAGATTCTCCCTCTCTAATTGACCTGATCACCAATGTCACCAAGACAGGAATAGAAGGGAAATCACCCGATGAGGACACTTGTTCCTGTGAAAGCTGTCTAAGAGGGGATATCCCCATCACATTGGAAAGCTATCCTCTCATTTCCTGCTGGGTCTACAGGACAGAAAGTGATGGATGGCAAAAAAATGACAGCATTATAAGCAGTTTATATAGTACTGTCATTTTACATAGCATTTTACATATATATTGTACATTCACATCAGTCCTTGCCCTCAGGAGCTTACAATCTAAGGTAACTAGTTCACATGCATACATACACATAATCAGAGGTAGACTGACAACTCATGGGGCCCCCGGGCGATAGGGGATCATGGGGCCCCTGTGTCCTCACCCACACTCAAACCACACCTAAAAAAGCCTATGAAAGGTACCAGGGGCATCTCATAGGGCCCCCTACTGACCCCAGGCCCTCGGGCAATGTCCGAGTTTCCAAATGGTCAGTCTGCCTCTGCACATAACACATACCTGCTTTATGCAAAATAAAAATGCCTTCGATTGCACTTTAATGCCATTTCAAAAGTCATTTACAATTTTTCAAATCACAGATTTCATTAAAACTGAGGTTGGCGACTCTCACTTCATGTTATAGGGTGCCAGTACTCTTCCCTCTGTCCCAGTTCTGCTCCTTCACACTTTATGCTGGCATGGCTCATTGCTGTGACCATCAGAAACCTGCCTTGAGAAATACTATACAGCCTTAGCTAAAGTGCATGTATGTAGACCGGAAGCAGCTGCAAAGAGGGTGAAGGTGATTGTCAGCACTGGGATGAAATCAGGGGTGGACTGACCATTTGGAAACTCGGGCACTGCCCGAGGGCCCGGGGTCAGTAGGGGGCCCCATGAGATGCCCCTGGTACCTTTTTTATAGGCTTTTTTGAGTTTGGGCAAGGACACAGGGGCCCCATGATCCCCTATTGCCCAGGGGCCCCATGAGTTGTCAGTCCGCCCCTGGATGTAATAAAGAATAAAGACACTGTATATGATACACAGTGCTTTAGCGAGACTAAAAACCATTTATTAGGGTTAACATCTATTTTAATGTTCTGATGCAAGTGCAATCAAACACATCTCATTTTTATTTCTCATTAATTTCAAATTAAATAGAAACTATATTTATTTAGCAGTTTACAAAATCCTTATGTGGATGTGATCAGCTTAATGAATGCTATTAAAATAAAAAATATACACAGAATGTTTCAGGAGGCAATATTTCAGGAGGCACATTATATGCGCAAGCTCTGCATCCTATATACTAGTGTAGCACCCTTCTAGGTAGGTGCTAGGTAGGTGATAGTTAAATTTAATTTGTATTTTAATAGGTACATTTAGTTGTCACACTGTAGACAGTGTGGATGTAGTTGTTGCTAGGTAAAAGCATAACTTGCACACTGTAATCCAGAAAGCGTGAGAAGTTTCTGGAAAATAGGTGTGGCGCTAAGCAGATGGCAGCATGAATATTGATACAACTCTGGCCTATCCCAGAGAGACGGGCTCTGATGGAATGCTGGGTAAAGTTATATCTGTAGCAGGCTCCTTGTACAAGAGGATTCAGAAGGAATCACACGTTCAGCAGTCGGTCCTTCCTCTCCCTCCCCTATTTGTAAAACCTGGGCATTCTGCCAAGTTCATGACTCATCCACTACACAGCAAAGAGCTCTCAGCAAAGGACGCTGGGAAGGGGAGGAAGCAGGAAGTGAAGGGGAGAGGGGAGAGACACACGAGGCTGGAGAAAAGACAGGGACACGTGGAGCCCATCCAAGGAGAGGAGGAAGCACTACAGCACCCAGCGCGGATAGCGGGACCCTGCTGTGTGTTCAGAGTCTGGTGAGCTGTCCCCCTGGAGAGAGGGAAGACACACCATTTACACTTTGCATATAGACTGGGACATCCGCACCCCACTGCTGGGATCTCACCCATCCGGGGCCCTGTGCAAGCCACAGATCCCCCTGCCTGCTTTGCCCCTCACCACCAGTGTAATTGAGTCCGGGGACTGACACATACTGGGAGATTGCATCCTGCGACTGCCCCTGGTCTTGGGGTGCTTTGTGTTGCTTTTAGACACTGAGGTTGGACCCTCTCAGCCCAGAAACCTAGTGAAATCTGATGTAACCCACACCAGCTGAAACTCCAAAGAAGCCTTCAGCTGCTATTTACGTCATTGTAAAGGACTAAATGTGCACCAACTAGAGCTCCACCGTTACAAGGACTGAAGTGGGGGAATCTGGCTTAGTAGCTTTATTAGAGGTACCTCTTTATTGCATTCTGTTCTGACTCTGAGGTGATTTATGGCTAACGCCCCTCAGAAGCAGAATCATACACCGGTGTGGGTAATACATTTCATTGATAGGGCATAAGTAAGTTTATTTGTTTGATATCAGTTGTATTCTGCTTAAAGTGCGACTCTGCCATCAGGAGATTTTTGGCTGTGAAAATCTCTAGTGGCAGACCAAATTTACTGCATTGCATAAAAGAAGAAAAGTAAGTTTTGAAGTTGAAAGGGGAACCCCACCCCTCTACACTGCATTTCATTCTCCATAAAATTGTTCTTGTTTCATTTAACCCTGTGTCAGCAAATTTCTTGGCGGGGTATTTGCTATTCATTACCAGTTGTGCCAGAGGGATTGGGTTTGCTTAGGGTTGGATCTATTGAGCGCAGGACCCATAATATATTCCAGCTTGTCCCAAGGGGCAGTGCTACATATATTCCATGAGCACAGTGAGTTTGAGGTCGTTCCTGTATAGGATTGTTCCAGCCTGGGAGAAGGCATTTACTGCTGTGTAGGCTCAGGTGGGCGACTTGAAGGCCAGAATGCTGAGACCTGGATTCTACTAAAGCTGACTGAGGGGCCGTCTACTGAAGATCTTGTCTGGTATCATGGAGGAAGGCATAAAGCTGCACTTGGGCCTTGTGAATACAGACACTCCTAAAGGATCCTGGAGATGTGTGCTACTTAACCCCCTCTGGTGCTAGGGAGACAGCTGCGGGTCTAGCTGAAGGGGAAACAAGCTGATTTCTGAAGATCTTTGCCACTTAATCTTCTACCTAAAAGGACTCTGCTCTAGTTTACTACTACTACTACTGCTGCCTTAAAGCTGAAGTCTACTGTTTGCTTCAAGCACGCACTTCGTCATAGCTTATCCAAAAGAATAACTTAAAGAGGAGTTCCACCCTAAAGGGAAAGTTCCACTTTAAAGACTGGTACCCCACTCCCCATTAAGGATTGGCACCTTTGGGGGGCAGGGGGGGAGCGGGTACCCGAATTTGACAGGTACCCGCTCCCACTTCTGCTCCGATCACCTAGGCGATCAAAAGTTGAAGGTGTCCTCCCTTCCTCCCTCCCCGTAGTCTTTTTGGACACTTGGAGACCCCAGGAGACTTTAGGAGCATTCCGGAAGTGCAGTGCTACTCGTGCATGCGCAGTGGGTACCCGGCTGTGAAGCCGCAATCTGTCACAGCCAGGAGCGCACACTGAAGATGCTGGCACCCAGGGAGAGAAGACAGCCGGTAAAACGGGCTGCAGGGGACACACTGTGGGACCGAGGGACAGGTGAGTGTGTGTTTTTTAAAAGTCAGCAGCTACAGTTTTTGTAGCTGCTGACTTTTATTTTTTGACAGCGTGAGCGGAACTCTGCTTTAAGTCCTCAGCTGTTCATAGTTATTATTTGTGGAGTGTCCCACCTAATACCCTCATCGCTATCCAAGTTCTACAAAAATAAAAACAATAAAATCAAGACCCCTTGACTGGACATTGAAGAAACGTGTGAATGAGCCTATGTGCCTGGCTGGGCAAATTATCTGGGGAAAACATGGACAGCATTCCTGCGGCACCAATGGGAGCAGTGCTACATGAGTGATTGTACTTCAAAACTCCTCTATCTCATTTCAAGTCCCTGGCATGGATCTAATGAGCTTGCAAAACAATAAGCCTTCTACGCTATTCTCAGCAGGTCTTAAAGTATAATTTCACTTAAAAATAAATAAATGCCCATTTTTTGCAGGTAAAAAAAAATGTGTAGTTATTTATTTATTTTTTGGAGCCTGGAAAGCATTGCACCAGCGATCAGCAGATTGGTGGTGCCATGAAGGACTACTGCAAACTGTTAGTGTATCTGTGTGCCCATACATCCCATAAGGGCAAGCAGATACAGTCTGACAGGAAGACTCAATGAATTATATGCTCAATACCGTTCATTGACTACAAGTCAACAGAACTCTGTGAATAAATGCCGCGGTCGTGTGGGCAGAGCCATGCTGTTTTCAAAAATCGGGCAGCGGCTGTAGTGGTTGGAACGTGTTACTCATTCCACCCTAAAAATGGGTGGGACATACAACATGTTCCAAAAGGTGACCTTAGCCTTTAAGCAGGGATGCTCATTACATTCTCCAATGTACAGATGAACACTGGAGGGAGAATGTTACAAACCTGTATATGAAATACAATAATCAAAATAATGAATTTAAAGCAAGTAAAAATACTAAAGTCACATTAAAAATTTTGGTAAATTGTATGCTCAAAAGAAAAATTGAGTGATTACTAAAATATATGCTATAGTTTCCCTTTAATCATTATTTTTGATGCATACAGCAGGAAAATGCATATAGGGCAACACAGCAAAAATAATAATTATATATAATATCCCTCGTCAAGGTTAATATAACACATTACTACAGGCCAAGCGTCATCTTGTTTTTCTTCTTTCTTTATTCTTGCACGGTTGTGGGGGTCACAAGATGCTAAAAGTATTCTAGTATACTTGTAAACAGTCTTTGTTTCTGTAGCAGATCTCCCATTTTATCCAGTATGTCAAACCAGACTGACAGGGTTATCTTACAGAGAGGCTTATTGCAATTTGTGGATGACAAGAAGGTACGCAGCCCCTCTAGGAAGACACATCTGCGATGTCTGAAAGAATTACCAGGCGGTATGCTGCATACAGACATGAAACAGAGAAGCTAATATATAGCTGGAGAATAACAGGTGATATATTTTTAGCAGTCATATTGACAATAAAGGTCTTCTTTAGTCTAAGAAGGCATACTGCCAAATCCATTGAAACTTATTTCCTAAAATAGTTAGGCAGTCATACAGCGCAGATTTCATTATAACAGAAAGAGGAGACACAGGGGGGAGATAGTGTTGGGCTTAATGTTTGAGTCGAATGTAAGTTCAACTTGAACATCAGCCATTCGTGTGTTCGGCAAACAAACGAATGGTGAGGGGGTTCTGCGGGCTATTTGCCCGCTGCGCCTCACAATGCACTGCGCCTTGACAGTGCATTGTGATTGGCCAAAGCAATGCACCTGACCACGGGTCAGCCGATCACAGCGCATGATGATGTTACAAGGGGGCAGGGCCCAGTTGATGTCACCGTATGGCCCTGAACCTTAAATATTTAAGAACTGTCAGGCTGGCACAGCTGTCAGAGGGTGGGAGCTAGCATCGAGAGCGGAGCAGTTTTTTTTTCTTTTTATGAGTTGGTGGTGGCCTTGGATCTACTTCAGGGGGACTTTTTTAATTTTTGGTTTTTCATAAAAGACTTGTCAAAGACTGTCTTCTGCAATTTTTTACACTACATTTTTTGTTTGGGAATGAGTAGCGGTACCATGTATTAAATATTCATTCACATCAAGGGGCCCTCTTATTAAAGGGGACTTTCAGATTCCAATAAGCCCCCCTGCCCGCAGACCCCCACAACCACTGGCCGCGGTTGTGGGGAAGAGGCCCTCGTCCCCATCAAAATGGGGGCAAGGTGCTTGGGGGGGCCTCCCTGCCCCAAAGCACCCCCCCATGTTCAGGACATGTGGCCTGGTATGGTTCAGGACTGGGGGGGGGAGTCCTTCTTTCCTGATCTGCCGGGCTGCATGCTTGGATAAGGGTCTGTTATGAATTTTGGGGGGACCCACATGCAATTTTTTAAACAAATTTTGGCTTGGTGGTTACCCTCAATTCCATACCAGACCCACATTTTTTTTACATTCAGCAGTCAGCGGGGAATCCTGCTGACAGCTGACACATTAAAGAATGTTTTCTCTACTAAAATACAGCATGACTTAATAATATAACTCATGTTTTGGTAGCTGTGCGGTATCTTACCGCATACTCGGATGCAGTAAGATACCGCTTAGTGAATTGTCGCGGTTTGAAGTTCACGGTCAAACTTTTGATATAATTGAATATTCGACCTTGAACTGAACAGGGGAGTGTTTGGCCCGTCACTACACACCAATGACCCATATTGCTTTACTGAAAGCACCACCATTACTTCTTAAGACTTTGCATGAAGATCCTTGTACATGAAAGAAAAAGAATACTGGGCCTAATCCAGCGTGTAGTAGCCAGGCCTGCACTGGGCTACACAAGCCATAGCTAAATGTGTAAAGCTTAATGATTCAGGTTCATTACTCACAAAAGTCTTACATGAAAGTTATAACATTCTATGGCTTGTAGAGTATACATATTTATATTTTATGTAATGGCAGAATTGTGGAGCCACAAAGATTTGTAGTAAAAAACAGGCAAAGCATAAACTAACCTACTACATTACAGCCCTGGCAACTTGTGTGGCACTCCTGCCATGATCCAGCTTTGTTGACTAGAATGCTGCACCCTTTTTACACATTACCATTCCAATCACTGAACAACAACTAATTTTTTACCTGAATAAGGGAGTTAAATTACTTATCACTTTAATTAGCCTTGATCATTTTCATGATTTTGCCCATTGTGATTTCCCAAATTATCCCTTGCAATCTTTTAGCACTCAATCTCTGTGCAAAGGCACATAATAGTACAAAGCACAATCAGACAAAAAAAAAAGTCACACAATCTTCTAATTATCCCAGCTTATTGTAAAGCTCAAATCATACATCTGTCAAGCAGAGCCTAGACACTTAGAACCCTACTCTAGCCCTGACTGTGTTTTTTTTTACATTTTGGGTAATTTCAGGAAAGGTTAGAACCCTTAATACCTTTTTGTTCCCTCTGTGTCTCTATTGGGGAGATTCACCTTTACTTTCTGTCTTGGTAACAAAGGCCCATTTATTCAATAGCATAAGTAAGGGTTAGATGATGGGTCAGTTGTTTTTTTTTTTCTTATGGCTCTTTATCTTTTTTACACCTGCACCATCCTATGTCTTGTACTGGTGTCACTTGAGACAGGAAGTTAGGGGAGATCTCTCACAAGAGAACAAAGATCATAGTTAATTTTTTACCACTGTTGACAAGGGATGGAAATGGGCCTTAATCATTAGCCATGAACTGTATTTCAATATTCACATGGATTTGTGGTCATGGCTACTAAAAAGTTATGGTATCAGGGCAGGGGCGGACTGACAACTCATGGGGCCCCTGGGCAATAGGGGATCATGGGGCCCCTGTGTCCTTGCCCAAACTCAAAAAAGCCTATGAAAAAAGGTACCAGTGGCATCTCATGGGGCCCCTTACTGACCCCGGGCCCTTGGGCAGTGCCCAAGTTTCCAAATGGTCAGTCTGCCCCTGTATCAGGGGTAGCCCAGAACCAGGAGTCATTATGTAGCTGAATATCTCTTACCATGGAGATACGTGAAGTGGACATGAAGTAAAAAAGTGAAGATTACCTATGTTATAGGAAACATTTAGAAATGCAGTTGTGGAGGAGCTGGACCAGCACAAAAACCTATTAGACCCCTGGTGCCCAATCTGCAACCCGAGGGATGAATGCGGCCCTTTGGTATATGATATGTGAGCTTCTGAACTTAGCAGTCTGTAGTGGGAACATTGATTTGGGTAATAGCATTGATCTCTACTAGCTTCATGTAACATGTTTCTAGTTTTCTATTTTTCTTCTTCCTTTATTAAGTCTGAAATTTCTGGCAGTCCTCTCAAATATTACATATATTAAACAATATGTCAGGCCCTTTGGTGATTTTGGTCATTTGAGGCCCCCTTTAGCTCATAAATTGACAACCATTGAATTAGGAACTCTTAGAAGAGAAGTGGGCTATGATGTGCAAGGAGAAAGAGGACTGTACTAGGGGACTTTAACAAGCTTTCGCAAGTAAATAAAAAAATTATTGAAAAGAAACATAATGCAAGTAAGCATTTAAAATATTTGATTTTTCTTTGCTTTTACCTGTAATGTGAAGTGGAGAAGTGAACATATGCCTCCCTGCTTTGGAAAAATTTGGACCTTAAATGACCTTAAAGACTGATACATCAGCATTTATAGGATGAGGAGCTTAACAGTTCAAAAGATCATAAATAATTGAATTATTAATGTTGAAAAAGTGTGTGAAAACCTATGAAAATCAATAATGAAACATTCAAAGTAGTTAATGAGGATCAGTGTGGAATACAAACTCTTGACTGGTGGAAATTTATTATATTTTGTTAAAACTTTTCAATACCAAGATGTTAGACATTTTCTGCTTTTCCTGCACTAATTATTGTCTACATTAGTGCCTCTTGCCAGTTTACACTGAGAGTTAAGGTTGTTGCCTTATTATAAATGCAAGACTAACACAATCAATAAAGTGGGCAGACATAGACAGGAATACAGTTAACTATTTGAGGGCATAATACAAAAAATACTGAAATTACTTTATTTGATATCAGGTTTATTGAAATTTACTGGGGAAATTGAATGGTGACAAGCAATGAATATATAAAGTGGTTCTAAAGTCAGAATGTTTTCTACTTCAATGCATTATCTGAATTAAGGTAAACAACTCTCAACTACTTGTCCCCCTCCCCATCCCTAGACACCTACCTGCCTTCTCTCACAATCCAGCTGCAGCCCTGCCAGGGGCGGACTGACCATGTGTAAACTCGGGCACTGCCCGAGGGCCGTGGTCAGTATGGGGCCCCATGAGATGCCCCTGGTACCTTTTTCATAGGCTTTTTTGAGTTTGGGCAAGGACACAGGGGCCCCATGATCCCCAATACCCCAGGGCCCCATGAGTTGTCAGTCCGCCCCTGAGCCCTGCTCTCTCCCCTTTCTGGTCTGATAGGACACACAAGCAGCTATAGGTTCCTGCTGCTGTCAGTCAGAGTGAGAGGGAGCGTAGCTTACTGATACTGTGTGTCTATGTACGCACACAGCCCAGATCAAGAGCTTTCGCTCATGGGTTCCCACACATGGCTTGCTGAGAGGGCACCCTCAGAAAGGAGGAGCAGAGAGTGCCAGTGGGGTACTCCAGAAGAGAAGGTAAGGGACTTCTTTGTGCAATACCATTGTACAGAGCAGGTAAGTTAACATCTTGCTTATTTTACTTAAAATTTAAAAAAAGGCTAAAAATAGCCTTTATAATCACTTTAAAGCCCAACCCTGGGCTTTGCTCTTTTCTCCCAGCCATGCTTTTCATCCCTGAAGGTTCACCAAGTTGTATGTTATGATATTTTTTAAACCTTTCTAATTCCAAAGTTCAATTCCAATTCAGGCTGATCAAATGGAAGGTTGTCAATGTTGCAGAAAGCTGTGCTGTTCACCATTACACAGTTACTACATTGTACTGTGTTGATTCCCCCTTGGGGGAGGGTCCATGATGCTCTGTGCTCATAGTATGTCCTCAGTCTTGCAGGGTGAATAATGCCCAGACTGGGTACATCTTGTGGTGAACAGAGAGTACTGCAAGGGGTTCTGGCTCTTTTTTTTCTGGCTTAATATATATATATGTGTATATATATATATACTGTATATATCCCAGAGTTGGGCTTTAAAGTGGAACTGAAGGGAAGATACTCACCTCCCCACACTTCCTTGCTGATGCTGGCATCTTCTCTTGTGTTCTGAGTTTTGACCATTTTCTTTGGCCAGTGCAGAATAATGTTATTCCTGTGCATGCACAGGAGCTAGTCGTCCCAGCACACAGAATCAGCTTGACCACTGTAAGCTGAGCTGAACCTGTGCAGCTCATTTTACAGTCCAGGGATCATTGTAAGCAGGCAGGTAGGTACAGTATAATGCTATGAAAAAGTATTTGTCCCCTTCCTGCTTTCCTGATTTAAATTTTTTTTTTCATATTTGTCACATGTAAATGGTTCAGATCATCAAACAAATTTTACTATTACACAAAGATAACCCAAGTAAATACAAAATGCAGTTTTTAAATGATAATTGCATTTATTAAAGGAAAAAAGCTGTCCAAACCTGCCTGGCCCTGTGTGAAAAAGTAATTGCCCCCTAAACCTAATAACTGATTGTGCCCTTGGCAGCAACAACTGCAATCAAGCATTTGGGATAACCAGCAATGAGTCTTTTACATCTCTGTGGAGGAGTTTTGGCCCATTCTTCATTGCAGCATTGCTTTAATTCGGACACATTGGAGGGTTTGTAAGCATGAATGGCCTCTTTAAGGTCATGCCATAGCATTTCTATCTCAATCAGATTTAAGTCCACACTCTGGTTAGGCCACTCAAAAACCTTAATTTTTGTTTGAGCCAATCAGAGGTGGACTTTCTGGTTTGTTTTGGATCATTGTCCTGCTGAGCTTGAGGTCACCAACTGATGGTCAGATATTCTCCTTCGGGGTTTTCTGGTAGAGTGCAGAATTCATGGTTCCATCAATTATGGCAAGTCGCCCAGGTTCTGAAGCTGCAAAACAGCCCCGGACCATCACACTACCACCACCATGTTTGACTGTTGGTATGATGTTCTTTTATGAAATGCCTTGCTAATTCTATGCCAGATATAATGGGACACACACCTTCCAAAAAAGTTAAACTTTTGTCTCATCAGTCTACAGAATATTTGCCAAAAAGTCTTGAGAATAATTAAGATTTTTTTTTTGGCAAGTGTGAGACAAGCCTTTGTGTTCTTTTTGGTGAGCAGTGGCTTTCACCTTTCATGGATGCCCTTTTTGCCCAGTCTCTTTCTTATTGTTGAATCATGAACACTGGCTTTAATTGAGGTAAGTGAGGACTGAAGTTCTTTAGATGTTGTTCTGGGTCCTGGATGAGTCGTTGCTGTGCTCTTTGGTAGGCCGGCCACTCCTGGGAAGGTTGACCACTATTCCAAGTTTTCTCCATATGTGGATAATGGCTACCCCCGATTTGCTGGAGTCCAAAAGCCTTAGAAATGGTTTTGTAACCCTTTCCAGACTGATACATAACAATTTGTTTCTAATCCGTTCCTGAATTTCTTTAGAACATTGCATGATGTGTTGCTTTTTTAAATCTTTTAGCGTGCTTCACTTTATCAGGCAGCTTCTATTTAAGTGATTTATTGATTCAACATGTCTGGCAGTAATCAGGTCTGGGTGTAGCAAGTGAAATTTAACTCACCTTTCCAGAAAATGTGGTTAATCACAGTTCATTCATGATTTAGCAAGGAATAGGAGGGAGATTAATTTTTCACATAGGCATGTTTTACATAGGGCTAGGCAGCTTTTTTCCCTTAATAAATGAAATCATCATTTAAAAACTACATTTTGTATTTATCTTTAATTATCTTTCTGTAATTTTAAAATGTGTTTTATTGTAAAACATTTTGTCCACTTTTGTGTATGTTTTATAAACATAGAATGCTTGCCTGCTCGCAGTGTATCATAGTGGAACTTTAGTTCCACCTTATAGTAACAGCATACTCAAATTTCTATTTTTGCATCAATCACTCTAAAATATCAAATACCCTCTTTTTTTAAGTCTCTCATCTGTGCATTTTCCCTATCCTTCACTGATGCATCTCTCCGCTACTAGTGTGGAGCGAGCAATGCTGTTATTTCTGGTCACATGCCCTGCTCTATGTGTACTGCAGTTCCCATAGAGTTGAATGTGCCTGCAGGTAGATGTGCACTCCATCTCGGGGGTGAGCAGGAAAGGGTGGCTACATTCACATATTCATATACACAAGGGGGACATGTAGAGGAAACGTAGCCACTCTAGAACAGGAAGTCTGAGAATAGAAGAAAAAAGCTTGCATTTGAGAGATGAAACAAAGGAGACAAGAGAGACAGAAGCTACATCCCACTTATATTTAGACATATTTCATTTATTTTGTTTTTTAAAAAATGGTAGTTCAGTGTCAAAATAAAGTCATGAAAACATTATGAAGAATGCTAATGCTAGCATCTTCCTGAAAATACTGATTGCCTGGCTGAGTCTGGGTTTATGATTTCAGAGTCTCTGACTCAGAACAAGCAGGAAACATATGATATGTATACTATTTCTACTTCAGAGACTCGGAAAGCATGGATACCAAAATATCAGCATGACAGCTGGATAGCCTGTGTTTTCAGAATGATAGGTTTTCAGTGGCTGTCTGCATACTTCTCTCATGACAGGTTTCCTTTAATTATGCTCACCTGTGCCATGTGTGTGTAATAATAGAGACTCTGCAGCACTCTTGGCACACACAAAAGGAAGGGAAACTGGATCATAATCAGAAAAAAAGGTCATCTCATTAAAAAGCGGCCGAAAGAATCACCTGTTTTTCTCATTGCCAGTTTTGAACATTTGAATCTGATTGATGACTGTAAGCAAATCAAACTATTGTTATTCGAATGTGCATTGAAATAAAATCTAAACATAACATCATATGAAGGGAGTCACAGTCACACAATAATATAACACAAGTACTTATGGGAAATGTAAAACACTTTGTATATAGCATAATTACTTAGCTATTTAGCCCAAAATAATGTGTCTATTTTTTCTAGTTAGGTAAATATAAAATATATATATGTAAAAATGAAGCATAACATTTAAAAAAATAAAAAAAAGAAGTTATAAATAAATAAATTGTTAAAATAACATACAAAACTGAAAATTAAAAATAAAAATGTAGACATATAAAATGTATTTATCTATTTATTGGTTTATTAATCATCCATATGAAATAATAATATTTAAAAACAGTTTTTCTTTTTTTTCTAATTAAATTGGTTGTAAACCTTAAATATACCCAGTGAAGTGGCTATCTTCAGGTGATACACAAAGGTGAAACTAATCCTCCAACATAAGTTGTATCTATTTATCTGTAACCCTCTCTTCTCTATGTCAGTTCAAAGTGCAGAATTTGTACAGATTTTCGAAGCTTCAGAAAGCAGGGGGCAGGGAGCTGAAGTTACACTCTGCAGAGAGTAAACTGTCCTCAGTATGAAATAGGAAGATCTGATTGATTGCTAGGAAAACCACAGACAGTTCTCCCTTCAGACGCTTTCGTATATGATAGAAAAAAAATGTCATGCAGCATTTGAATGGAGCTTATATTCTTTTACTGTATCCTATTCCTCTTTTGCTATTAATATGAGCTGTCTACAATAAATAATCAACACAGACCTAACATACATTACTCACCTTATGAGTCTGGACTGTTTGTTCACTTTATGAGTCTGGTCTACTAATTGCACCGGTAGTCTCATAAATGTAATAGAATCTTACAGAATGGTATCCGCTACTTCCAATGAGACAAATTTTATTTTGAACAGTAAACAACTGCAAGCTTTAGTGACACAGCAGTATAAATCAGCAAGCTTGGCATAAGCAAAGAAAAAGCAATGTTGCCATTATCATTCTAGCAACTGTTGGGCAGTTTCTGCCCTGCAAGTGTGGTGCCAGCTCACTACATTGGCAGTGAGCAGGAGAAAACCTTCTTTACACTGGTAATCAGTGGGGAAATGCCCCCCTTACATTGGTGGCCAGTAGGAGAGTAGCCTACTTACATTGGTGGCCAGTAGGAGAGTAGCCTATTTACATTGGTGGCCAGTAGGAGAGTAGCTTGCTTACATTGATGGTCAGTTGGAGAAGGGCCCCCTTAAGATATTACCTTATCTTTGATTTCAGTGGAAAAATTACCCTTTAGTGGTAAGTGTGCTGCCCCCTTACATTGGGGGTCAGCGGGAAAAGGGCCCCTTTACATTGGCGGCCAGTGTTGTGCCCCTCAACATTGCTGGTCAGCAAAAGTGTGCATGCATATTTGTGGTCCGTTGGAGAAGGGCCCCTTACATTGGAGGTCAATTGGAGAAGAACCCATTACTTTAGTTGTAGGTATTGTGCTAGCTTATATTGAAGGTTAGTAGGAGAGGTGCCCCTTACATTGGAGGTCAGTGGTAGAAGGGCCACCTTACATTAATGAACAGTGGGATAAATGCCCCATTACACTGCTGGTCACTGAAAAGAATGCCCTTTACATTGGTGTCAGTATAGTGCCCCCCTACATTGCAGGTCAATGGAAAGAATGCCCCCCTAACAGACAGATAAAAAATTCACTGGTGGCAGGGGATAATGAGCTGAGAGATGAGAGGATAGATTCCACTGGTCTCACACCACTGGATTTCCCGAAAGATTTGATGTCGGAACTGTGCCATCACCATCACACATATCAATCTTCCATTGCTCAATGAATTCCTAGCAACCTTTAGGGAACCCTGAGGGTTTCATAGAACCCTGGTTCAGAATGGCTGTAGTAGTGAATACTCATTAGTTGTTGTTTGAAGCATTGTTCCTTTTGCCTGTAGCAACAAAATCTTTACTTTCCTATTATGTTAGAAAGTCAGGCTGACTTCTAACAGTAAGAGTCTTTACACCCTCATGAATAGGGATCATTGTTATAAATGTAGATACAAATGTTACATTATTTCAGAATTAAAACAAAAACCTGCTGATTAAAATTAAACCATTTTTTTCTATGTTAATCAATCTTGTATGAGCCGGAAGACCAGACTCCAGTTGTTGGTGACATTGCTCATAATGAGCTCCTATGGGATAATAGCAGTGTTGTGTTACATAGCCCTGTGTACATTGCATAGAAATAGCAGCTTTCAAATTCTAGGCTGACAATATCCAGAGGACCCGTGCAAATGACACTAATAGAAACTGTCCCAGCACTTCTGCATTCCAAATTCATTGCTAAAGTCATTTGATGTCAGGAGATTCTTCCAAAAAGAAATCAAAGTCATTTTGGTTGCCTCCATCTCATAGAAGAGCGAGGTTACTGTAGTGCTTAATGTAATAAGTTTTTATTGGAGCGGCAATCTAGTTTCTGCAGGCAGTGACAGGATGCATGAAGCCTTGTCTCCTGATCCTGATGCACTGCACAATACGTTCCGTCTGTTTGATACAATCTACTTGTCTTCCTTGCACACAATGAAAGCTCCTATATTGTTGTTTTATGCCTAACTTTAAGACTATCGGGAGAGATTAAGTGGTACTTTGTAAATTAATGACTCATTCACAGGCTCCGAGGAAAATGCCTTCTTTTATCTGAAGGTCAAAGTGTTCACTTTATTTCAGTGTACTATTTCCCAGCTACACGGTTTCACTTATTTACACGCTTCATTGTCTCTGTCCGTTATGGAAAATCATGTTTGTTGATCTAATTTCTCTGGGTATGCCATAAATGAAGAGCGAGGTTAGTCTCAAAGTACATTTATATTCCCTATAGTGGTATAGAACCAAAGCTGACTAGAAGACATTATTCTCTGAGTTCCATCATTGTTTTGATGTGTAGATCCAGAGAAAACAAACCAAGGCTTGAAGAGACACTATTACCAAATAAACATATTCAATTCTAAGCAGAGTTCCTGCCACAGAACACAGTAATGGTTTAACCACTTCCAGTCCGGACACTTTTACCCCATTTCTGTCCAGGCCAATTTTCAGCTTTCAGCGCTGTCACACTTTGAATGACAATTGCACGGTCATGCAACACTGTACCCATATACATTTTTTAGCATTTTTTGAGACAGATAAACATTTATTTTGGTGGTATTTATTCGCCACTGGGATTTTTATTTTTTTGCTTTATAAATGAAAAAGTTCAAAATTAAAAAAAAATTGTTTTTCTTTTAAAATTTAGCAAATAAATAATCTTTCTTCACAACTCTTGGCCAAAATGTATTCAGCTATCTTTTTATAACCAAAAATTATAATTTTTTCAAATTTTAGTTTACATTTTTATTATTTTTTTATATTATTTTTTTTTCCTAACATACTGTTACCCTAGCAGCACAGTGTCACCATAATGACACTGTACTACTTGTGGGGGGTGATGAAGATTTTTGTGTTTTTTTTTTTTTACACTGATTGCTTTTACACCCATAAAGGCTGCAAAGGCAATTATTTCTCCTTCTTTCTGACTGCATTTATGCAGCCATTGAGAGATACTGTGAGAGTTGTGATTGGTCACAACTTGTCACATGGTACAAGGCTGTTGTGAATAGCCTTGTACCATGTGACTTCTGTGAACATTCACAGATTTCACAAGTAGTAAGCAATGATGTCAGAAGTGACATCTTGCTTACTACTATTCATGTGGTCACTGATTGGCCAATCAGTGATCACATGATTGGGACCTCACACAGAGGTCTCGTACAGTGACCGGTGTTCTGCTGTGTCCTCCGCAGTGCCGCAAGCTCCCAGGGAGCGCACGCAAGCTGAAAATTTGGGAGCCATTTATGAACGGCAACCCGCTCCTGCACTGCTTCATTCATACTTTAACCACTTATCGTCCGGCCCATATACATAAACAGCCGGATGGGAAGTGTTAAAGTAAGAAGGTTTAGGAAATTTAAGTAGTTACATACTGTATTCTTAACAAGCAGTAAGTACACATTATGGCTCATGGACATGGCCAATTAGGGTCGTCGACCACCCAGTTCAGTTTATTTCTGTAATGGGTACCACCAGGTGTTTACAATCAGCTGCGGACTATTCAAATTAATGACAAGTTAACACTGTCTGTTGGCTTTCCACAGCTATTTGCATGTAATCATATATGGAGTGATTACTTGCTGTTAAAACCAGATGTGCACCCAAGGAGCACAAATCTGTCTGTAACTGCAGGTATCCAGTCCATGTGCGATTACATGTAAAAGCTGTGGACAGTAGCAGACAGCATCATCCTGCCATTGATTTGTGCAGGTTTCTTGTCCATGGCTTATCTTATGGCTTATCCTAGACATACCTGTTGAAGAAATGCACTGATTAGGGTTGTGTACAGCTCCAATTGGCCATGAGCCCTTAGGCTATGTTCACACTAGCTTTGTTAGCAGGTGTTAGACAGGCGTTTGGGAAGCGTTTTTAACACTTCTTAAATGCCTATGAAAATTCTACAATTGGCAGCACATCCTGCTGTTCACACTGAAGTGTTAGCGTCGCAGCAAAAACTCCTGTCCAGTCAGGAGGAGTTGAAGCCTCCCATTCAAGTCTATGTTAATGCTCCTCAAACGCCTGGCAGGCATTTTCAGAGTGTTTGCGAGGTGTTTGCGGAGCGTTAATACCATTAAACTTCATTCTAGGTGTTTTTGGTGTGGTTTTAATGCTTGGCAAACACCTATCCAATGCCTCAAAAACACATGTAGGGCATTTGAGGAGAATTTGAGGAGCGTTAAAAATGCTTCCCAAATGCCTAACGCCTGTCAAACAATCTAGGGGCGTTTGGCAAGTGTTAGAAATTAGTCAAGTATGAACAAGCCCTTAAAGTGGTAGTAAACTCCTTGAATAAAGAAAAAAAAATGTGGGTCCCCAGGAGGTTTAGGCCATAATGTAATATTATGCACTGCATACTAGCAGATTATGGCAGACTGACCTGTACAACTAAGCCCTCCAGTGCTGTCACTGCTGGCAGAGCTTCCATCTTCACCCAGTCTTCCTCCCTGTTTCCAGGATCCAGCCGTCTGTGTAGCTGATCTGCAATGATGTCACTCTTGCGCATGAACACGGGAGCCACAGGGGTGGACTGACCATTTGGAAACTCGGGCACTGCCCGAGGTCCCGGGGTCAGTAGGGGGCCCCATGAGATGCCCCTGGTACCTTTTCCATAGGCTTTTTTGAGTTTGGGCATGGACACAGGGGCCCCATGATCCCCTATTGCCCGGGGGCCCCTTGAGTTGTCAGTCCGCCCCTGCACAGCCATGACACGCCGCTGTGCATTAACAGCATACTCAATGTGCTGTCAATTCAGAGAGCACTGCTCATGCTTCCAGTGTGAAAATTTCCTAAACACTGAACGTCTAGGAGATATTCACTGTACTGGCAAGTAAGCCTTATTATAGGTTTACCTGCAATTACAAGTTTAAAAGCAGAATTTACCACTGCTTTAACCACTTCTGCATGGAAATACTGCTACAGGGCAGCACGGGAATTCAAAATAATATATATATATACGTGATTTTGCAGTTCCGGGCAGGGGGTGCGCACACTATTCGCGGCCTCGGATTTCAATTACCAGGTCCCAGCTGGTGATTTCTTGCCAGCACTCGCTGATCACCAAGTATCTCCAACGGGGGAGAGACCTGTGTATAAACAACACAGATCTCTTCCCTGTCAGCTCCTGCACACTGCTTTGTATGGCTCTGCATAGCAGAGCCATACACAGTAGTGTGCTTACAGTGAAACACACCACAAAGCCTCATAGTAAAACAGCACACAGAACACAGTTAACCCTTTAATCGCCCCAGATTTTATCCCCTTCCAGCCCAGTGCCATTAGTACAGTGTCAGTGCTTTTTATAAGCATTGATCACTGTATTGGTGTCCCTGGGAATGTCAGTGACACCAAGTCAGTTCCACCCGTGTCAGAATGCCCACCGCAGTCCCACTATAAGTTGCTGATCGCTGCCATTACTAGTAAAAAAATAAATAATTCCAGTATATATACCACCATTTGTAAACGCTATAACTTTCATGTAAACCAATTATTTTACCCGTATTGGCAGGTTTTTTTTTAGCAAAGACATGTAGCAGAATACATTTTGGCCTAAACTCATGATGAAATTTGATTTATTTAATTTTTTTACTGTTTAATAGCAAAAAGTCAAAAATATTGTTTTTTTCTCAAAATTGTCGGGTTTTTTTTGTTTATAGTGCAAAAAAATTAAACCGCACAGATGATCAAATACCACTGAAAGAAAGCTCTATTTTTGGGAAAAAAAGAACGTAAATTTAATTTGGGTGCAGCGTTGCATGACCGTACAATTGTCAGTTAAAGTAATGCAGCACAGTATTGCAAAAAATGGCCTGATCAGGAAGGGGGGGGGGAAATCCTTTGGACGGCAAGTGGTTAAAGCAAACCCTGTGGAGCAATTAATAAATAAAGTTTGCAGCACAGAAATGTTCTCAGTTGCTCAGCTCACCCTGCTTCCCTTACAAGAGTTCCTGCTCTGTGTTTGTATTAGAGATTAGTCTTAGATGACGACTTCAGTGCTTCTGCTGTGAAATCTGAGGATGAATTGTTCAATAGTGCCTGCAGCTACAAAGGTTAGTAGGGACATGGGAAGGAGTGGGCTAGAGATCAAATGAAATATGTTAAACTTGTAGCCCTTTGTGAAGATGATTTTCCTTTCAGACCCGAATCAATGTGGGATTTTCAGTCAGTGACCGCTGATGGATATTATATTGCTATCTGTTTCCTGTTTGGAGATGTGATCACAGTCCCTGGCAGAAATAAGTCTTCCTGAACCAAATTTCTTGCGGCTATTATGTATTCAGCTGTAGATAGATGCAAACGATGCTGAAAGAATGAAAAATTATAAAGTTTGTTGTGCTTTGCTGTATGTCTGCTGCCTGCCAGGATTAGTATCATGCCACAGGATGGACAGACATGCTTTTTATGTCCAGGCCGTAAGTGACAGATTGACTTTACCTTCTCTATGCCATATGAGAAGAAGGATGGTGACACTCATAAAGAATAACTGGGTCTTGTTGCGACATACTGGGGAGGAGATTTTGTTCACTCATTATTTACTAGTTATTTGTTTATAAACTGAATGCATCATTTTGACAGCAGTTTCTGTAAACTTTGGGACCCCTCCAGATCTTTGCAGTTTGTTACTGCACAGGCGTTATTAGTTGGTATTTTGCATGTTAATATGCTTTACATTAAGGTAGCCCACTTATTTTCAGTGGGCTGTTACCTCACTGCAATACACTACTATGACAAGTGTTTCCCTAGGGTGATCAGGCCTTAAAGGAAAAGCACAGGACAGCACAGTGGCTAAATATTTAGCATTTCCGTCTGGCAGTACTAGGTTCATTGGTTCAAATCCCAACCATGGCACCATCTGCCTGGAGTTTGCCTGTTCTCCCTGTGCCTGCATGGGTTTTCTCCCTGTGTACTCTGGTTTTCTCCCATACTCCAAAGACATGCTGGTAGTTTAATTGGATCCTGTCTAAATTGACCCTAGTATGTGTATGTAAGTTAGGGACCTTAGATTGTACTCTCCTTGAGGGTTAGGAACTGATGTGAATGTACAATATATATGTAAAGGGCTGCGTAAATTGACTGCACTATATAAGTACCTCTCATAAAAAACCCCTGGCAAGTTTTTATTGCTCAACGTATCCTTGCTAGGCAGTTGTATCCTTTGTATTTGGTCTGGTGACCACTGCCCCTGAGACAAAAAGCAATCGATATTCCAAAATTTTACAGTTATCACCAGAACAAGGGGTGAGGGTAACTCTTCCAATGGGAACCCTTTTTTGAGTGACAACTGTCTAAGAAAGGAATTTGACTTTGACCGCCAAGTTTCCAGAGGTTTCCTTTAACGTTGTGTTGCAACTCCAGGACATGAATGGAACACAGAAATGTCCCAAATGGGACACAGACAGCATAAAATAATTTTTTATTCTATACAAAACTACATAAATATAATTTGGCTACCTATTTACCCCATGCACACTTGTTGCAGTACACATGGTAACACATGTGTAGGTTTCAATGGGCCTTTATAGTGTCCCTTTAAAACCACATTATACTTTAGCATATAGATGTGAGCCAGACACAAAGAAAGTAATAGGGTTTCTACATAAAGTAAAATACATGGCCCGCTTACACTGTCTAGGTCTGCTCCTGTATAAATACCTAGCAAATAGTTGGCCCAAAATGTATTTGTATAGAAAAAGTTTTATATACCTTACCCCATCTTCTGCATAGCTGGGCGTGATGTCACTGTCCTTCAGGGAAGCTTCCTGGAGAATGCAGAACAGGTGAAATCTCATGAGAAGACACCCCAGTCCTTTGCAAGAGCATCTTCTCATGAGATTTTGGTGGTTCTTTATCGCCCAGGATCTAGTGGAAAGAGTATCATGTCTCCTTTACCCAGGTGCTGCAGATGGAAGACGGGGGTAGAGTAGGTATAAATCCAACTATTTACAGGAACATTTTGGACCTACTATTTACTATACAAGGGATGAGACTGGATAGTTATTATATATTTTCATGCAATAAAATGTATGTAACATGTGAGTTTACTGCAGAAAAATAAATACATGTAAATATGCCCTTACATCAGGACACTCAATATTTTGTAATAGTTTCTATTATCACTTCCCAGGTACCTATTATACATGCTATGAACACCTGAAGAAATATATACCTTTTCACCATATCTGTTGAGTTTTGGACATATTGCACAAGACGCATGAGATTAATTCTTAACAGCCACAGTATTTTTTGGCAGCGTTGCTGGGTCCAGATGGTGAGTTTAACATAAACCTAGTATAACCTTTCCAAGTCCCTTTTGGGCATTGCTTTTGTGTAACACTTCCTGTGTAATGACAAATTAGCATGTGGATAAATTGGCAAAGCTGGAGATTTTTAGCAAGGTAAGGGAAAATCTAGAAGTCACAGGAGATAGCGTTCTAAGCATCTTTGCAACAGCTTGGGTTACAGCCAAATCCTATGTAGTACTTTATAAAGCCAAAATCCAAGTTCCAACCAATGCCATAAATCAAACCAAACTGTAACCCTTCATGAGGCACAGAGGAATTTAATTATCAGCAATTTTAATAACCTGTGTCACAAAGCATATTTTTTCACATATATTTAAGACATTAAAGTGGAAATCAAGACACATTTTCTTTTCATTTGTAGCAATCTTTACTCCTAATTATTTGCCTCTTGGTTATTACTCTGCAGTCAGCATTCTTGAAATATCAGGCACATAATCTTGGATCTTGGTTCTGATCCATGTAATAGTTTCTATGAGCTATAGTGGTGACACCATAATGGAATGGCAGGAATCTTTCCACTTCTGTTGCCACATGGCTTTGCATGGAGGTGGCATTATAGGTGGAACCCTGTAGTAACAACAATCCTTCCCTCCAACTTACTCCAGAGGTGATTGTAGCACACTTGCGACAGAAATAATTGAGTACTGCCTGTGATACTTTTTTTTAATATAATTTACTTTTTATTGATTCTCAAAAAACTTACAACAGAGTTGCATAGGATTGCGAAATAACAGTCACAAGTCAATGACAGAACTAAAAGAGATAGGCTCATTGAATAAAGGCATATAGATACATACAATGTTTGTGCATAACAGTGAATTAGCCGATATTTTCAGACAATTGGAAACGGAAAGATCCCACGGTTCCCAAGCTGCTTCAAAGATGGGGACAGAGTTAGCATGCATAGTAGTGAGGTACTCCATTCTTCTAATCTCTGCTATAGACTTCACCAATTCCAACCACGTAGGAGGCGTAGTAGATAAATCAAACCAAACTGGTTTGATTTATCTACTACGGCGTAGCCAATGCATAGGAATGGTTCTCCTAGCCACTGTTAAAACACGAGAGGAAAGTTTCTTGGCAAACTTGGAGAGGCCTGGAAAAGGTAGACCCAGTAAAAAGTGGATGGGCTCAATTGAAATATGAGCCTGCAAAAGTAGCTGCAAAAGGTTAAGGACCTCTCTCCAGAAAGGTGCAATGTGTTGGCGAGTCCAGAAAATGTGGAAAAGGGTGCCAGTTTCCTCACTACATCACCAGCAAACAGGAGAAACACTCAGATTGCGAGCAAGGAGAACCCCAGGGGTCTTATACCAAAACATCAACATTTTATGTGTTTTCTTTATATACTACACATATAGAAGACCTGGAGGCAGCCTCCCAAATCCTGCTCCACTGATCTTAGACAATATCATGTTTAAGGATTCAGGGCCATATAAAGGTGTTTATCAGTAGAAAGGGGACAGGTGACTTGAAACAATTTATAGGCCCCGTTGGTATGGACCCTGAATGCAGATGTATTTGAAGAGATTAGGCTTCTCTAGGGTCAGAGAGGGGGTCTTGGAGAAGAAAAAGTGACATATCTGTAGGTAAACATAATACTGGTGAGGTGACATATGAGTAGCTTTTTGAATCTCAGAAAAGGGTCTAAGCTTTCGGGTCACTGGGTGGACCAAGTGGCGCAACTGAAATAGATTGACTTTGGCCCAGGGGCTCATGCGGGCCAGAGCCAACGTATCTGGGAGACTAGGATTAAATATGGTATTAGTCTGGGGGGAACAAAAAGAAGACAGGGCAAATCTATCCCTACACTGCTTCCATATAGACAATGTAAAATGCATGGGCCTGAGCAGGAGATGCTTGTTGGAGGCAATTTCAGTGTTGGTCATAGACCAGAGTAGAGAACAAAGGTGCATTGGACGCAATTGTAGCCATTCAATCTCGGCCCATTTATTAGGGGGGTGCTGAGAGGACCACGAGACAAGAGTATGGAGGTGAGTAGCCAAATAATACGACACAAGGTCTGGGGCCCCCAGACCTCCCCTAGATCGAGGTGAGAGAAGGACTGTATGGGCAATTCGGTGAGATTTATTATGCCAGATAAAGTGGAGGAAGGATTTCTGAAGGGAACACAACTTGGACATGGGAATAGGAACAGGAAGTGTCTCAAACAGATACAAAAGCTTGGGCAGTATAGTCATTTTTAGTACATTAATCCTGCCAAGGAAGGAGATGGCAAGGTTGTCCTTGGATTTTAAGTATTGAGAAACAGCATGAAACAGGAGGGGGGGGGGGGAATTAGCTTAATAAAGAGAGTGATAAAAGAGGTAAGGTTGGTACCTAAATACTTCAAGGCGTGGGGGAACCAGCGACAGGGATAATTTGACTGAATAGAAGATAAAATGGTAGAAGGTATATGGAGCAGTAATGCTTCGTTTTTAGACGCGTTAATGAGTAATGTGGGGCTCCATCAGCAATATCTCATAAGCGAACAAAGACAGTTTAAAGGCACTATTGTGAGCGCGTATCCCATGGATAACTGAGTTGGATCTGATAGCTATAGCCAGGGGTTCCAAACAGAGAATAAACAACAAGGGGGGAAGCGGGCATCCCTGGCGTGTACCATTGAACATGCGAAAAGAAGGGGATAAGAACAACGCTAATCTGACCTGGGAAGAGGCAGTGGAGTAAAGAGCTTTCAAAGCAGCTACAAACGGACTGCTAAACCCAAATCTCTCTAAGACTAGAAACATGTATGGCCAACTTAATCGGTCGAATGCTTTTTGGGTGTCCAAACTCAACAAGAGAGTAGAGTTTGGGGACTTATTGACAAGATCAATCAGGTCAATGATCCTCCTGGTGTTATCTGCGGTGTGTCTAGCTGGCACAATACCCACCTTGTCTCTGTGTATAAGCTTGGAGATACATTTGGCCTATTTATTAGTTAGTATTTTTGTAATAATCTTGTAGTCAGAATTTAATAAGACTATAGGGCGATAATTATCTGGAAGGGAATGATCCTTATCAGGTTTGGGGATCACAGAAATGTATGCGCGTGTAAAATCATTGTGTGGGTGCAACCCCTTCAGAAGATCCCAAAACAAAGATGGGGGGCTAAGATGCCAATAAAGAACTTGTAATATGAGTATGGGAGACCATCCGGTCCTGGGGACTTGTGAGTAGGAAGGTGTTTAACAACATCCAATTATTATTCAATGGAAATGTCTGTGTTCAGAGCTGTAACATCAGAAGGTGACAAACACGGCAAATGTAAGGAGTCAAAAAATCATCAAAAGCAGCCATCCTGTGATACTTTTGTATTTGCACTAACATGCAATTTTTCAGGATAAGCTTTCAGGGTGTGTCTCCTTCATCAAGTACTGTTTGGACCTTGATGAAGGGGGCACACCCTGAAAACGTTTCCTGAAAAATTGTATATTAGTGCAAATACAAAAGTATCATGGACAGTACACAACTGTTTCTGTCCAGAAGCTAATTGACAGCATAGTACCTCCATGCAGGATATCCAATGAGTGTTATTCAGAGCAATCCTCCTCCCAGCAATGTTACTACATTGAATGTTACCTTGATCTCAAAATGTGGACAAATTGGAAGATTTGGACCACATTTCTTGAATTCAGATGTCCCAAAACTGAATATGAATTTCAGTGTTATTTTTGATGGTTGAGCTTCCAATTAGTGGCTCATGCTGCTTGTTCATTTTTGCCTACTGCTTCAGTTGCCTTGCTACCCCAAGACACCCTAATACTGTCAGGCCTAGTATTATAGTATTATAGTATTATCTAACTATTCTGGATACAATGTGTGGAAAAAGTGTGTCATACGACTTGTGCATCTACGTCTACTGCTCTAGTGTTTTGCCACCTGCCAGGTCCAAACTTTAAGTAATAACTTTGTCACTCTGGAACAAAAGTTGTAGAATACAGGATTTACACTGCTTCTTATGCTTATACTGCTTCTGGCTGTATTGCTAATTTTGCTATCTGAGAACACCAAAGCTGCCACCCCCCAACATTTAGAAATATTTGTATTTCCAGAAAGGTTAAAAGACAATGGATTTGAGGACTTCTAGGAGCTGCTGTTTATTTTAATTTCTCAAGCCTATGTTCCAATTTTTCCATTATTTGGCCTCTTCATCACATCAGGCAGGGCTGCCGGGAGCTTTCTAAACCAGTCTATACAATTGTGCATTAATTGCTGCACTGTAGTGCATACTTTTTGTAGCCTAGTTTACTGTAGATCCCCAATGATTTCAAAGGGACTTCCACCTTGAAAATTCCAAATATCAAAGGTTCATAAGTTTTTAAAAAGTTTGGCTGAACCACGACTAATTCAAATTTTCTGGTTTGCTCATCTCTAGTTACCAACTTAAAGTATAACTAAGGGCAAAACGTTTTTTAGTTTTAGGCAGAGTGGAGGTGGATTAGAACACCTGTCAGATGTCATTGCTGTCCGTGCCCCCGTTAGGGAGATTCACACTTTCTGTTTGTCCTGTTTACCATTTATCATTGAAAGTGAAAGTAAAAGAAAATCCTAAATTTTGGGTTGACCCAGAAAAGTAATACAGGGAAAATTTTCCAATAAGGACACCTGTTCTGGTGACCTGGAGGTTCCCAAGAAATTCCCTTACTTTGCAGAAATTTCCTCTCACTTTCTGTTTTGCTATGGGACAGGAAGTGAAGGGAAATCTCCACAATGGAGCACAGATGGTGAAAAAGTTATCTGACAGTGGGTATAACCTTCCCTTGTTCTATCTAAAATTAATAAAAAAAACTTTGCCTATAGTTCTACTTTAAGCCTCAATGTATCCCTAGTATTTTATTTATCTTCTGCTTTTAGAAGATGATAATAAAGATGAACTCCAGGGAGATATAAAAGACACAAGGTAATATAGCTCTGTATTCATTAATACATTCTCATATGTATTTTTTAAATGCAGCCATATAAGTACCAAAATTTAACTTTGGTATCAGCCTCTTGCACTCTCTCTAGAGGAGAACCCAGTCTAAAGGGTAGGAAAAGCAAGACAAGTAGCCTCACAAGTTGAGAGAAGGAAGAACCCTGTAAGTGTTACTTACTTGCAACACCGAAACATCAAGTATCTTTCCAAGCCAGATAAGACTGTGTTATCTGGCAGAGCTGTGGAAATATCGGAACTGGATGGGGAGAAGCTCAAATTCTTTGGCAGGTAAAACAGCTCCCCTATATGTATTTCATCTGTGCCTTTAGCTGTTTGTCTAGAGTTTGGCTTTAAAGTGTTTGCAAATGTTTAACCTTTATTTTTTTTAAATACCATAAATGTTATACTTGCTTGCTCTGTGCAATGGTTTTGCACAGAGCATCCCGACCCTTCTCTTCTTGGGTCCCCCGCACTCTTGGCTTCTCCTCCCCAAAGAGTGCCCACCATAGCAAGCCGCTTGCCATGGGGGGCACTCGTATGTGCTCACCCCCTAGACGGCTCTGTGTGTCCATAAGACACACAGAGAAGAGCTCTGGACCACAGCTAGTCATGACACCTCCTCCTGAGAACATCTAAAAGATAAGAAATATTTAAAGTGGAGCTTTACTCTCTGAAGCAACATTGACTAATTTTAATCCTTATGCTACTATCATTAGTAAATGGCTAGGTGTATATCATATTTAGTTGTTTTAAACATTTTTTCTTCAGATACTTCCTGGTTTGCAGGTCTAGGCAAATGATATCATACATCTCAGGAGTCTTCAGAAGGGGAGAAGGGGTTTTCTCAGCTAAGCACACCCTCCTGCTTGCATGACTGAGCTAAGTGTCGATGGATTCCAGGAAGTAAAAGCTACATGAATCATCTGCCCTTACTCAAGATGGCTATGACCAGAAATGCTAGAGGGGTGTTTTTCAAAGTAATTTCTCAATAGAATAAAGCATGGAGACATGGATGAATAAGCTTGCTTTGAATATTAACAATGAATTCAATTAAAACATTTCACACATGCTGTATGAATGGCAACACATAACAAACATATAGTTGAGCTCTCTGAAATTTGACTGCAAAAGTAAGCTCAATAAGGGTGAAACGCATCAGTGGGGTGCGGCCATAGACGATGACTACCAATAAACCAGTCTGGTGGAATAAACATCAATGGAGTAACGCCATTGGTGTGCAGCCTTTCTTGGACATTTACAGTGGATGCAGAGCAGGGACAGAATATCAAGGCCGGGCACCTGGATCATCAGGGACCAGATAAGCTTCTGGGATCTTGAGTGGTGCAGTTCTTTGGGATCTTCAACAAAGAGATATGTATCTGCATTTATGAACACATCCTTTATAAATCCACGAGCGCACAGAACAGTACTATATCCATCACAACACTGAAAGCAGCACTCATGTAAATGATAGTTTCAATAAAAGCACAGATACTTGCCAAATTACAATGCCACAAAACATAGTAGTCAATTTATTCCGAATTTTAGCAGTGAAGAGAACATGGTAAATAAGAGAATTAATTATATCAGGATTTACCACTACTAGCACAAAAAATGAAGCTTTGGCCTTGACAAGTGCAGCTGACAGAAAGAAATGTGAAATCACTTTGGAAATAATGAAGGAAAATAAACAGCATGATCCAGATGGCATTCAGCACAGGGGTTTGAAAAGAGTTTGCTGTTTATGGTGGTAGAAGAACACTTTGAATAATGCATTTAAATTTTTTTGTATTGATATATTCAAAGCAGACCTAGTATCATATACATTTTTTCATTGTATGTGCATTCCTGGTAAAGGCCAGGGGCATATTTACTACAAGGCAAACAAGGCATTTGTCTGGGGCAGCATTTTTCAGGGGGAAAGCGGCATTTTTCAGGGGGCAGCGCCGCCCCCCTGGAAGAAGGGATGAACGCAGCATAGGAACCAGGTTGGATCCAAGAGCGGTTGCTTGATGGTGTATGCAGAGCCCAACTCTAATTTCCAGGGATGTCCGGAGCTGTGAAGGTGAGTGTCTTCTCTCTCTCTTGGTGGGGGGAGGTGACCAGTGTATGGGGGGGCGGTGGTAGTGGAAGGGTCTCTGGGGTGGGGGCTGTGTGTTGGCTCGCTGACACTGCCCCGAACCTTTTAAACTGCCAGATAGGTACAATGTTACCGTGGTCTCGGTGTGTCTGGAAGAAGGGAGGCTGGTGAATTATTTTCTTCTTGCTCGTGGAGGACTGATGAAGGAAGGCAGTTGACTGAAGCTCAAAGCATTTGTAAAGGTACATTTTTTAAATTAAAATAACAAATGTGCTATGCTTACCTGCTCTGTGCAATGGTATTCCACAGAGTAGCCCCTAAAGTGGTAGGAAAGTCATTTTTTTAACGTGTACCTACAGGCAAGCCTATAATAAGGCTTACCGGTAGGTACAGTAAATATCTCCTAAACTCGCATGGTTTAGGAAATATTCACACTGTATGCAGCCAGTGACATCACTGGTGCATGCGCTCTAAAGGAACCACATACCTGTGCAATCCCTTCATAGCTCCATGCTGCAACCGAATCTCCCACGCGCATGCGTATGTCTGACGTCATAGCGGCTCAGCCAGTCAGAAGGCCGGAGCATGGAAACCCAGAAGGATGACCTTCTGGGTTTCCATGGAAGCCTGGGTTAAGATGGAAGCCCTATCAACAGCGTGCCGCTGGAGGGTTTCATGCTAAGGTAAGTACTTAACCCCTTCGCGCCGGCGCTTCCTGGCCTTTTAAGGGGTTCCTGACGCCGTGAGGTAGAGTGGGGTTTAGGGTCATGTGACCATCATGATTGGCATGATTGGCACGCAAATATGTGGCCACTCAGTGTCAAGGTCTAGCCTCTGAGAGGCCGCATATTTGCATACGCTTGGTGAGAAGAGGTTAATAATGTGCTAGTATGCATAGCATATTAGCACAATATGCCATTGTCTTGGAGGTGTAAAGAAAAAAAAAGGCCGCAGTTTACTACCGCTTTAGCCTCCTCTTCTGGGGTCCCCTGCCAGTGATCTTAGCTCCTCTTCTTCTTTATGTGCCCGCATAGCAAGCGGTTGTTATGGGGCAGTTGTGCGGAGTTCGATGCGTGTGTCCATTGACACACACAGCAAGGCTTGTCTTCACACCCCGCTCCCTGCTCACAGTATTTGCCTGACAGAAGCAGGAGCCAATGGCTCTCACTGCTCTCAGCCAACTTGTGAGAGCAGGGAGAGAGAAGACCGGCAGACAAGCACAGCGCTGGATTGATACAGCGCTCAGGTAAGTATTTGGGGGGGTGCAGAAAATGGCAGAAAATCGCAAAACATTTTTACTTTAATGCACGGAATACATTAAGGAAAAAAAAATTTTACCTTTAGGACCACTTCAAGGACTGCTGTTTAATAGTAAAAGGTAGAGCTTTATGAATATAATGTAGCTGATATGCAGGAGTTTATTTTCACAGCCTTGTTTCTGACGGGGCCACTTTCAAGCAAACCCATGTTTTGCCCATGCCAGGCAAAGTATCCAGGTTTCTTTACAAGCCTCCAGAACATATGCCTTTCCTTCGCTCCCCCACTGCGCCACTCAGCTGTGTTCAGAAAGTATATCACTGATCTGAAGAGGATTATTTTTGTTTCACTCTACTTTGAAGAGACTCTGTCACCAATTTATAAATTCGCAGATAGAAGCACAAAACATGAAGTATTGTAAGCCAATGCTCAGCTGCAGTGGTCTTCCTTTCTATAAATTATTTTTATTTGCTTGAGATATATCATTGAACGTGATAGAACATTTGAGTACTCCCGGAAGATTCAATTCCCTAGCCCCCTTTTTGCACATCATCTCCCTCTCCTCTTCCGGGAGTGTCTAATTACTCTCTGTGCTGGCCCAGCACATTCAGAATGGAAGTGCTCATCGGCAGTCTCAGGGCTTTTGGATGTCTACAAAAGGGAGTCTTTCGTTAAGTGAATTACATACATAAAATGCAATAAATGCACATACAATATAATCCTATGGGATGGTTTTTGTTGAAAAGAATGGTCTGGCGACAAGGTATTTTAAGCAGCTAATGCCTCTTGACAATCCTCACTGGACAACTCTAACTATCAGTTTTACTCATTGTGCTGCTTAGACAAAATATGCAATCTGCTCTTTATCTTTTACTCCCCTTTATTTAAAAATGTTTTTTTGGTGTATTTAATGCAGTTTAGTTTATTTCATTTAGTATTGTTTTTATTTGTTTATTCTCCTTTTTGTGCATTAAATTGTTATTTAAGTGTTCTTGCATGGCAAGACCACTTACTGTTATCTCACATATATATTCTTATTATTATAGCCAAATTTACCACCCTAACTCCTCCCACAGTTTTTACACTACATAGACAGTAATATACCGAAACGTGCGGATTGTTCCCGATTGGTGTGCTATTACTTTGTGGAACGTTTCGCCGAATGGTTCACGAAATATCGGCGTTTTTGTGGTGAAATTGGTCCCATAGGAATGAATGGCGGAATGTTCAAAACTAGAGTGTGAGCTGACAAAAGCTAGAGTGTGAGCTGAAAAATCAGGACATGATTTCTAAACTGCCATCACTCCCTCATTTTTAAGCCCACCTACACAAATCTTATATCAAAACGTTCAGCTATCCCTGCTGCCACTAAAAATGTCCACGGCTAAGCCATAGTCCTGATAGTTTTTACAATATGACCATTTGTTTGCAACTCACGTCGCCCAGTGGCCTTTTCACAGTTACTTCAGCCACGCTAACCACACAACAGTTACTGAAGCCACTCCACCCAGTTACTCCGCCCACTCCAGTTGTAGACTACTGGTGGAGGCAAGAACACTTCACACAATTTCCTCAGAAATTGTAGCTTTTCTAGTTGTGCGCTGTTGTTTTTCATTTTTTATTTAAAGCAATATTAAAGGCAAATTTTTTGTTTTGTTTTGTAAAATAACAAATATGTCTATACTTACCTGTGTGCAGTGGTTTTGCACACAGCAGCCTGGATCCTCCTCTTCTCTGGTCCCCTGCAGGCTCTCCTGGCTCCTCCTTTTGGTTGGGTGCCCCCACAGGAAGCAGCTTGCTATGGGGGCACCCACTGCTCCGTGTGTTCATTCACACACGGAGCCATGGCTTGGCCCCACCCCCTCTATCTCCTCATTGGCTGACTGGCTGTGATTGACAGCAGCTGGAGCCAATGGCTCCCACTTGCTGCTGGAGCCAATGGCTCCCGCTTGCTGCCTCAGCCAATGAGGAGGCAGAGATCTGGGGCTCAGATAAGTATTGAGGTTTTTTACCTTCATGAATAGAATGCATCATAGTAAAACCCTTGAGCCTTTAGAACCACTTTAACTTATTTTTACTTCTTTTCCAAAAAAAATCATAAATCATATAGTCATGAAGTTAATACAGGGTAATTTTTTGCGACAAGAACAGAACCAGCAGGGCCAGTGCTAGATTATTTTGCACTCTAGGCAAGACCAGCTACGTTGTCCCCTACCCCCTACCCCTTCAAAAAAAAAATCTTTTAGCCTGCACAGGGATGAGTTCTCCTTGCTCCCCAGTCACCTTGCCAACGTTGGTGACTGGGGAGCTGGGAGGAAGTGATGTTGCGCACAGCATGGATTACAAGGCACCTCATTAGTTGCATACCTCTTCTTCATGGATTGGCTGAAGTTTTCAGAAGACGGCTTTGTCTCAAGCTAACTTCATCCAATCCTCTCTGGGAACAGTTACACCAAGACCTAGACATGATGTTTGACACGTTACTCCTGGGTCATCAACAGGAACGCGAGATCAGTGAACAGGTGTTCACTGATCTCCCTCCCTTCTACCGGTGGTGATGGGAGTGTGGATCCTCGGAAGCATGGCAGGGCACAAGGGAGGGTGTGTCTGTGTGTGTGTGTGGAAGTGATCTGGAGGCCGCACAGCTATTGGATCATTTCCACCTGACAGTCAGGCTGTCAGATTAATACACACTCAATGAAATGCTTCCTGTTAATTCTTATTTGCACTTGTGTTTGAGGGACATTAAAAATGTGCGGCTGAGCCACACTTTTACCATCCCCCAACCACTCCCCATTATGCTGCAAAGGCATTGCCATCATAGTACAGCAGTGGGGGGTTTTACACAACACCCCGCCACTATTGCCATAATACAGTGGCAGTGCCTTTGCAGCATAACGCGGAGTGGTTGGGGGCAGGGGCGGACTGACAACTTATGGGGCCCCCGGGCAATAGGGGATCATGGGGCCCCTGTGTCCTTGCCCAAACTCAAAAAAGCCTATGAAAAAGGTACCAGGAGCATCTCATGGGGCCCCCTACTGACCACGGGCCCTCGGGCAGTGCCCGAATTTCCAAATGATCAGTTCGCCCCTGGTTGGGGGGACAGTAAAGATGTGGCTCAGCCACACATTTTTAATGTCCCTCAAACACAAGTGTAAATAACTAACAGGAAGGACCTCACTGTACTTATGTGGTTGTCATCATTATCATGATAATCATCACACAGTACAGAAGGTGCTGTATGTCTGCCTGTATACAGCGTATGACTGTATCTCTGTCTGTGCCTCAGAAAACGGAAATTGTGAGCTTGCCTGTGCACTGGGTTCCCATTGCTGCCTTGGCCCTCGGCCAACTCTCTGCTGAATCACCTCCTGCTGCCAGGCTACAGCCTCGCCTTTTTCCCTCCTCAGCGGAGGAAGGGATAATCACTCCAGCAGTGAAATAATCACTCCGCCAGTGAAAGGCTGTGTGCAGCCATGGCTGTCCTCCACTGAAAATGTTGTGTAGCTTTAGCTGCCTGCACCCAAAATTTAAAAAAAAAGTCCCTCTCTGCTCCTTGCCTCCTGGGCCCCTCTGGTGAATTGATGGGGCCCAGGGAAAATATAATTCATGTTACAGCAGGGCCAGCCATACTCCCCTATCAGTAGCCCTGGTTGTGGCTGCGCCCTGGGTGGCAGTGTGCCCTAGACGGCTGCCTAGTTTGCCTAGTGGTAGCACTGGCCCTGAGAACCAGGATAATAGGAAAGCCACTTCTGTAACAGAAGCTGATTGCACCCTTCAAACCACATCTTACTTTTACATTTCTGATTGTCTTTAATGTATTTTGCCTAAACATTAACATTTTGCCAAACTCTCCTGATTTTCACTGAAATGGGAAATGAAAACTCAGTTTCACTCACGCCTACATAGTACTGTGCACAGTGTTTGCTGTTCAAGTTAAGACAATAGGGTTGATTTACTGAAATAATAGAGGCTGTTCACCTTGCAAAGTAATGATAATGAGTAAGGTAAAGAAGCTGTGTTCACCTTAAAAGTCCAAATGTATACTGGCAAGATTCCTTTTTTTTTATTTGTACATGATTGTGTATTCAGATTAACCACTTGTACTGCGGATGGGCGGCAGCTACAGGACCAGCAATGTACGCGTATGTCGCTGGTGTACCAACACAGGGGGTTGCTGTGCACTCGAGCAGATGCGCAACTCTCCCCCCCACGTCTGCTGTGTCTACCGGACACAGCTGAATGAAGATCCCCGTGGTCATGTGATCGCTATGCGATCAGATGATCCCAATGACAAACAAGCTGTTATGAATCCGATTGATTCATGACAGCTCTACTTCTCTTCCTTGTGAGCTGTGATTGGCTCACAGCTCTTACATGATATGTGAGGCCAATCACAGCACCCTGTACCATGTGACCAGCTGGAACCAGGGGCGGACTGACAACTCATGGGGCCCCCGAATAATAGGGGATCATGGGGCCCCTGTGTCCTTTCACAGACTCAAAAAAGCCTATGAAAAAGGTACCAGGGGCATCTCATGGGGCCCCCTACTGACCCCTGGCCCTCGGGCAGTGCCCAAGTTTCCAAATGGTCAGTCCGCCCCTGGCTGGAACCAATTACAGATCACTGTATTTTGACCTATTATTAACTTGACCTGTTCATGACAGTTCAAAGCAAACATTGCATTGCAGGTGCAATAATCTTTATTACTCCTGCAATGAAAAGTGTAAAAAAAATCCCCGATCACCCCTCCAGAGTAGTACATTGTTACTACTATTTTCATGTAAAACAATCCTAGTGGCTAATTAGCCACTAGATCACTTTACAAACAGCACGAAGGGATGTCTCTCCCCTCCTGCCGGCTTCCATGGTTTTCTTGGGCTCTCCTGTCCTACCAGGGAAACCGAGAATGCAGCCGGAAATTCTGCTGGCTGACCATAGAGCTGATAGTAGACCGAAATGCTTTCAGTCATCTCTATGGTCTAAGAGAACGGATGCTAAAAGTAGTTCATCATTTCCATTTCGCCGGATATAAACAGCGCCATTTTAAAATTGGGAAAGCTTCTGATCACAATGATCTTGGTGTGATCAGATGCTTTAAGGGAAGAGGAGAGATCTAGAGTCTAATAGACCCCAGATTTCTCAGAAAAGAATACCTGTCACTGCCTATTGCTAGCACAGGGGTACTTACTTTCTCTGTAAAACAATAAAAGCGATAAAAAAAATTAAAGACATAGTATAAAAATAAAAACACTGCGCAAATACTGTATGGCATAAAAAATTTCAATACAAACTGTTCTATTCTCTAGGGCCTCTGCTTTAAAAAAATATAAGTTTAGGGGTTCAAAGTAATTTTCCAGCAACAAAACCTGTATTTTCATGTAAGCAAAAAGTATCAGAAAAGACTTGGTCCTCAAGTGGTTAGAAAATTGGGTGATGCGCATGCGCAGTAGCGTTTGGTCTTCAGCAAGATGGCACTTATCAATTAAAGCACAGTTTTTGAAGCTATAAATAGCTTTTTGATAACATCTGACAGCTTATGGAGCACACCCCTTTTGAAAAAGAACTGTAGTTCGAAACATGTCAAGGGAGGAGCCCTGTGCACCCAGACGTTATACCGCCGGATCACGGAGGGCCGGCGGTCATCATTTGGTACCAACTGGTCAGTGTTTTATCAAGCAATTTTACTGCAATACCTATTGTGCACTATATGAACCATAGTGTATGTTTACTTTTGGCTTTTTTAATTTATACCTTTAAAGTATTTGTGATTTGAAATACTACACTATGGCTATCCCCCCTTATTTTGCTCTGCACCGAGCATTTTAACTTCCCAGCTATCCCCCGATGACCATCCCAGTAAGAGGGTGACCCACGCATCTCCTTAACCACTAGCCTACAGGGCACTTATACCCCCTTCCTGCCCAGGCCAATTTCCAGCTCTCTGCGCTGTCACACTTTGAATGACAATTGCGCGGTCATGCAACACTGTACCCATATGAAATTTTTATCATTTTTTTGTGACAGATAGAGCTTACTTTTGGTGGTATTTAATCACCTCTGGGTTTTTTATTTTTTTTTAAACAAACCAAAAACTACTGAAAATTTTGAAAAAAAAAAGTTTTTTCTTAGTTTTTGTTATAAAATTTTGTAAATAAGTGATTTTTCTCCTTCACTGATGTACGCTAATGAGGCTGTAGTGGTGGGCACTGATAAAATGCACTGATGGACACTGATAGGTGGCACTGATGAGGAGGCACTGGTAGGTGGCACTGATGGGCATTGACAGGCATCACTGATGGGCACTGAAAGGCAGCACTGATATATAGCACTGATATATGGCACTGATAGGTGGCACTGACTGGCACTGTTAGTGGGCACTGACTGGCACTGTTAGGTGGCACTGATGCGCACTGATAGGTGGCACTGACTGGCACTGATAATTGGCACTGATAGGTGGCACTGATTGGCAGCACTGATAGGTGGCACTGATTGGCATTGATAGGTGGCACTGACTGGCACTGATGAGTGACACTGAAGGGCAGCTCAGATGGGCACTGATTTGTGGCATTGATGTGCACTGGTATGCACTGATATGTGGCATTGTGGCACTGATGGACACTGGCACGTGGCACTGTTCAGCTGGCACTGATGGACTCTGACAGGTGGCACTTCTGGGGCCACACTGATCATCAGGGCACACTGATCATCAGTGCCCTGATGATCAGTGTACATGTCCCCTCCGCGGAAAGCCAATTACTGGCTCTCCTCTCCTCACGAGCTGTCAGCGGGACAGCTCGAGAGGAGAGAAATGCCGATAACCGGCATTTCCCTGTTTACATGTGATCAGCTGTGATTGGACACAGCTAATCACATGACCGAGCCGACATCTCCGGCTCTTTCCATGATCGGTGATCCCCTGTGTCCGAAGGACACAATGCACCGCCGATCGCCACGCTGCGTGCTCCCTGAGCCGCGCATGCGCAGTGAGAATGGCAGGACGTCATATGACGTCCTATCAGAACGAGAGAACCACCTTGCACCCGTCATTGGACTATATGGCGGGCGGGAGGTGGTTAAAGAGAACCCAGTCGACTGCCTTTCCCTGTGACTATGTATATGCATATCATAGTTAATTTTATGACATAAACGCAGGTATAATCATGGTGTGTTTTGCCCAGAGGATTTTATGAACTTTTAATATTTTTATCATTTATTTACCATTACCATCTTTCAATTTCTATATTTGTGAGATATATTTGTGAATTTGCTTAGTTGCACATTTATTTTTCCACATTTTTAAGCACTTCACTTTTTATTTGATGTGTGGCATAAGCTTCTATTGTTGGCACTGGATAGTAGAAGCACCCCTCCAAATGACCCCTTTTTGGAAAGTAGACACTCCAAGGTATTTGCTAAGGGGCATGGTGTGTATTTTGCAGATTTCATTTGTTGCCACAAGTTTTTGTAAAACTAAGAAAGAAAACAAAAATGTATTATTTCATTTTTTTTTTTCAAAACCCTGTGACAAAAATTATATCTGTAAAAATACTCGCCATGCCTCTTATCAAATTCCTTGCGTTATCTACTTTCCAAAAAGGGGTAATTTGGAGGGGGGGGGGGTTATTTGTAATATCCTGGCATTTTAGAGCCTCTGAAACTGTGATAGGTAGTGAGGAAGTGACATGAGGAAATGCCCTTTGAAAGCCTGGAGGTGGTCATTGGATTTGATACTCGGGATAATTAGCACAATGTGTTTTGGGGTGTTATTCTTCATATATCCATGGCATGCATGAGCAATATACCATTTAAGTGACAACTTTGTATTGTAAAATAAAATGTTGTACTTTTTCAAAAATTTGTGGCAAAAAACAAAATGTTCCATGGACTCAACATGCCTCTCAGCAAATTCCTTGGAGTGTCTACTTTCCAAAAAGGGGTCATTTGGGGGAGGGATTTGTACTGCCCTGGCATTCTAGCACCTCAAGAAATGTGCAGTCAGAAAGTAAAAGCTGCGTAAATTACAATATATATACCATAGTTTGTAGACGCTGTAACTTTCACACAAACAAATTGATATACACTTACTGGGATTTTTTTATACCAAAGACATGTAACAGAATGCATTTTGGCTTAAATTTTAAAAGATGTAGCCTATATATATATATATATATATACAGAGAGCAATACCACAACAGAGAGATAACAGAGAGAAGTTTAGAGAGGTAGAATACTTGCAGTCAGCCTTGTTTAAGCAGCATTCAAGTGTCAGAGCAAAAGGGTGCCTTTTCTCCCAAAGTTGGTTCCTGATGTTAAAAAGGGAGAATTCTTCAACTTAACTCTTTCAGGCCTGACAGCCTATTTTCTAGTCCAACAGCAGGGTGTCTCCTTAAAGCAGAGAACCAATCGCCTCATTTGGGGAGGGTGTTTAGGCGGGGAACTCTGCTATGACCAAATCCCTCACATGTTTATACCATGGTCAATAATCTTCCATAGGTACATGAAGCATGCTATCCACTGGTAGGATAATATGCAGAATCATCTGTAGAACGTCTAGATATCAAATATGCCATATCTTACTATTTCAGCTAGAACTATATGGCTTTCTACTCTCCTGTAGACTTTAACTAGGGGTGTAAGATATCAGGCAACTCACATTAAACTGAGCTATCCAAATATATGCTTTGTTCGATTGTATGTATTTCCTACAAGAAGTTATTAAAATGTTTAAAAAAGTGGTCTCCAAATGAGATATATGTTTTACTGCTATCCGGAATGTCTTTCATGTCCAGTGAAGGACTGGTTTATAGCTTTACGATCATCTTCAGAGCGAGAAGCTAACAGACACCCGGGCACCAGCTCATTGGGATTACAACCATGAAGTGTATCCAACTGTGCCTGATGTCTTTTTGAACCCAGCATACACAAAGACCACATTCCTGAGGGAGGGGGAATGGAGGGAGAGAGAATGATACAAGATGGGAAATCTTGAGCAAGATGGATGACCGCGTCCATATCTGTGTGCATAATTGCTACAGATGGCATCAAGAGATGACACCAGATGGGTACATGTGGATCTTGATTCTTGATGTGTTCCCTGTCTGCTACCTCTAGGTGTTTGGTACTTGTATTCCTCAAAGAGATCAACCATGCCTTTCTGAACTGTCTGAAACGTTTCTGCTCAGTTCAAAGCAATTTCGGCAGACTGCTGAACAAGCCAAAGGGTAACCTGGAGTAAATATCTTTTGAAGAATGTTTGATATAATGCATACAGAAACAAGGCATAATCTGTTTCTGATATTTATGGTACAGACCTCTGGAATCTGTTAGTTTAGTCGGATACAATTCATCTTTGTAGTCTGAAGCTGGCTTTAAACTTTAGATACTGGCTGAACTTTAAAAAATAATCCAACTGCAAAAAAATCTGTTACCTGTACACAAGCTTTTTTACTGGTGTGTTTGTTTATGGCACTTGTATACAATCATCAGATCTGCTCTTATTCCAAGAGAGCAATATGCTATCAGATAAAAAAAAATTCCAACAAAGCCAAGCTTTCCTGAGGGTTAGCAACAGATTACCGTGCACCAGAATAGTAGCTGTTACACCTAGTTTTTACATGACTTAGACCTTTCTGTAGAATGCACCGCAGTTCTGCAATACAGTCTAATCTACAAACTACTTCAACCTGTGATTTAACAATGAAGGAGTGGCAGCACACTGATGAGATCATCACTTTTCTCTCTCTTCTCTTGGCAGGAAGCTTCCAGTGTTAGATGAACAGCAATGTACAATATAGTAGAGCCTGACTGGCTTGCCGTGTTGCCTCAGTAGGTATTATTATTTAGGGCTTACTTACGCAGTAGGTATTATTAAGAAAAAACATGGGTATTGTCAGCTATATTAAAAAAGTGATTTTCCAGGATTCCTTCCAAGATTTTTAATATGTGCTTGGAGCTCAGCTTTAAATTAGCTTTTTTAAGATACAAAAGAATGATTTATTTGTTGGTTTGGCCTTACACATGTAAACTTTTTTAAGACATGAGATGGCAGAACACTGTATTTAATAACATTAGGTTTTAATTATTACTGCATATGTAGATATAATTGCCATTTATTCATACTGGATCATTAAGGCATGCAGGTGCATGCATCCTGTGGACACCCCTGGAGTCTGACTAATCTTGGGAAACAATAATACTTGAAACTGGAAATCCAACTTGGCTTGCTGGATCCCTACACTTCAGGAATATTTGTTACAACTGTAAGCTACCACAGACACAGCTGAAACCATTGAACTGAGCACCCACCATTTTCTATCTATAGGTACTTGAAAGGACTACTATCACTTTAAAATATTTTAGTCTGGATCCACTGAGAGATTTTATGGTTCATATATCATACACTAATTTCATCAACCTGAATCTGTCTTCTTAACTGTCTAAGAACCACTGAAACGTAAAGAAGCCATAGACTGTGAAAGGTACCAGAGGCAAATTTACATGCATGCACACCATACCTGCAACAAGCATACAAGCATTAGTACCTGTTGCATGAGGGATCTTAGGTGCTGCTTCATTGCTTGGCTCATGTGACATTTAGTAGTGCTTGTCATATTATCATTTTTATGTTTTTACATTTATATTATATAGCGGTAAAGTGGACCATCACTCAAAAAAAACCCTCCCCCTCTCCACAGAGTGAAATAAGTGACTTTTTTGTTTGGCTGATGTGCCTTGCAGCTCACCCCATGCCGCCATTCTCGCCTAAGCATGAATGATGTGTCCCTGCTTCTCAAACCTCCTGGAATAATAATGACAAATGTAACTGGGACTATAGCTGATAATTGCTGTCCAACTTCTTCCTTTGTTCCTTCTGCAGTGTGGACAGGGTTAAACTGAATATTCATTAATGCGGAAGTGCAGCAGCCAAGGAGACCACTTAGCAATACCCATCTATGGAGAGTCTCTAGTGCAGAGACAGCCATCTTGGCTGAGTTTTATTCAATCCTGGAGGTAACTGGTTGATGCAACAGAGCGACGAGAAGGGGTCTGCAGGCTGGTGAGGAAATAGGAGAGGACTATCTTAAAGCAAGCAGGTGTGTTGGGAAACACATTGGACTGATGCTGTTGTCTGAACAGAACTCTGCCATAGCTGACCACAATTGGGGATAAAAGGTGTGACTTGGATGCCTGAAGAGACCCATGGGGTGCCTTGAGTCTGGTAAGAGACTGACATCATAAAAAATCTGTTGAAGCAGAAAAGAAAGGCAGATTGAGAGAGAGAGTGCCACTATCTCAGTGTTGTATTTATTAAAACCTTCATGTAAAATAAAATAAAATAAAATAAAAGTATTGCACAAACATATTAAAAAAGTACACATACATATCTACAAGCTGTCCAGCAGGTGGCCGCCTTCCAGGTGGGAAATGGCATAGTAGCAAGCCCCTCTGTGTGAATGGAGTATCAAGCAGTAGATGCTGGGGAGCCAGTAGAAACAATAGGAGGAAGAGCTCTGTGTGTAATCCAAGTAGCGGCCACTGTGGACTGCATAAAAAGTAACTCCGGGTGGGATTGGTGGCTGTGATGCCATCATATGCAATGTGTGGATTTGGCAGCATGTTTTAAGGTGGGGAGCCCCTTTCTCAAGCCCACCCTGAAAAGTATTGTCACATCCACATGATGGGTATGGCATCATCAAGGCCACCGAACCAGCCTTGAAGTACATCTGTGCAGTCCATACCATTGCCCACCTGGAAGTGTGCCACCTTTTGGAGAATTGTAGCTATGCCTGTATACTTTTTAAATATGTGAGTGCAATACTTTTATTTTAAATTACATGAAGCTTTTCATAAATACTACTCCTAAATAGTCTCTCTCTGACTTTCTTTTCTGTTTTTACATGGTTTACTGCTGAGAGTTATCCCAGATTCTGCTTCAAGGAGAGATTGCATATATTGCCATAATGTGATTTTGTGCCTATGGACATTATATATGTATGAAGTTCTTTACTGACGGAAACTGTTGTGCTTTCTTCAAGGGCCCCAACTTTGCCGGTCAACAGATTCTTTTTTTTTATTATTTCATCTATCACTGACCAGTAGAACAAAACGCGGACTGTTAAAGCAAGTTAGAACTGTCTTTATATACTGTTGCTAGGTAAATGCAGTTCAGTTCTGTAATTACTGTTAGCCAGAATACGTCAGGTGTTTAACCATATCTCTGAGATTAACATTATAGTCTTACTGATTGTTTGTATAAGTACAGATGCTAATCCTCTCTCCTTTTAGGCACCCCTGTCAATGTTATGCTTGGCCTTATACTTGTGTCAGTAAGTGCTGGGTGAATGTGGTCTGTTATCTTCAGGTGTGATTAGAAATCACAAAATAATTCAGCAGCTCCTTTTGGGGGTAGTGCTATACACATATCCCAGGAGGCTGTATATAGTGCAGGTAGAAGGTGGCACGCAACGCACTGAAACCAGAGGTACCATTACAGATCAGTGCCAACTCTAAGCCTGCAGTATCAGTCGCCCAAGTTTACACTCTGTATTCAGGTGTTAGCATAGGTAGCGCACATCTCGCACCAACATATAATACAGCATACAGGTACCGCCACACAGTGTATTCAACTCCAGTGTAAGACAAATGAAAGACAGGCCTTAGCTCAAATCTCCACCCATTGGTCATGTTCCTCTGACATGTTTCACCCACATTAAGCCCAATGTGGATGAAACATGTAGGAGAGATGTGGCCGATTGGCTGGAGTTGAATACAGTGTACAGCGATACATGTATGCTAGATTGAAACCAGAGGATCAGAATATAAAAATCATACAACTACCATATTCAGAAGGAAAGCATCATAGTGGATGTGGATCTTCCTCATCACCAGATGTATTTAGGGCTTAAAAAGAGCCAAAGTGCAGAATCCACTAGGTATTCACCAGGCTGATGAACTTTGCTGTAGGATGTCTCCTAGGTTGCAGCCTTCAAATACACCTGGACTTGCAACAGCTGACAGCAATGAGACAAGGTACAGAAATGAGAGATGAGATCATGGCCCAGACAAGCTGGAGGTCCGGACAGGCAGCAAACAGAGATCATCCAAAAAAACTGAATGACATTGGGGCAGGGAGCAGACAGAAATCATGGGCAAGATGGATAGAAGCTTTAGAATAGATTCTCAAATTGCTATTGCTGGAACTGAGTACTTCTATTTATAGCAACTAAAACAATAACCCATAGGTGTGCCTAGGAATTTCACAGCAAATAGGTATGCCCCAAACCACTGGATATAATGGGCTCATACCTGTGGAACACTCAAGGGCAGATAAAATCCAAACCACTAGTTAGTATAAATCTGTGAATCATGAGGGATTGAAGCTTTTCAATTCCAGGTAAGTCTCCATTAGTGATGGGCCGAACACCTCCATTCCGTTTGTGGTCGAACATTCAAGCCTAATGAAAGGGAACAGTTCACTAAGCGGTATCTTACCGCATCTGAGTATGTGTTAGGATACTGCACAGCTGCTGAAATACCGTATTAGTTATATTATTAGGTCATGCGGTATTTTAGTAAGGAAAACATTCTCTAATGTTTCAGCTGTCAGCGGGGTTCCCCTGAATTTCTGGCATTGCCCGGCAATTCAAAAATGGACACCCGCCCCCCCCCCGTCCATACCAGGCCCTACATGGCTACACGGTAGCGTTACTCATTTTCAAAAAAAGTGCAGTGTAAAAAATTACAGTAGTCTTTGACAAGTCCTTTATTGCAAACAAACATTTTTAAAAGTCCTCTCGACGCTGGCTCCCAACGTCTGACAGCAATGCCGGGGCGACAGTTCTTAAATACACCCCCACCCCTTGTGACATCATCATTCGTTGTGATTGGCCAAAGCATTCCACCTGACCTGTGGTCAGGTGCATTGCTTTGGCCAATCGCAATGCACTGTTAGGGCACAGTGCATTGTGGGCATGGGAAGTGAAAAGCCCGCTGAATGCCCATACTGTTTATGTGTTCAAACACTAGTCTCCAGTAAGAATAAGACACTGTAGGAGGTGAGAACGAGAGGAGCAATGGCATATGGCACACGTTATTGCTCTTTTGATTACTTAACCACCTCCCGCCCGCCATATAGTAGAATGATGGACGCAAGGTGGTTCTCTCGTTCTGGTAGGATGTCATATGATGTCCTCCCATTCTAACCTCCGGCTCAGTGAGCGTGCAGCGTGGCAATCGGCGCTGCGATGTGTCCCTCGAACACAGCGGATCACCGATCAACGGAAAGAGACGAAGATGCCGGCTCGGTCATGTGATCAGCTGTGTCCAATCACAGCTGATCACATGTAAACAGGGAAATGCCGGTTATCAGCATTTCTCTCCTCATGAGCTGTCACGCCTGGATGATCTCTGTAGCCCCAGCAGCGCCACCTGTCAGTGTCCATCAGTGCCAGCTCTCAGTGCTCATCCATGCCACCTGCCAGTGCCCATCAGTGCCACATTTCAGTGCCCATCAGTGCCACATCAATCCCACATATCAGTGCCCATCTGAGCTGCCTTTCAGTGTCACCCATCAGTGCCAGTCAGTGCCACCTATCAGTGCTGCAAATCAGTGCCACCTATTAGTGCCAGTCAGTGCTGCCTATCAGTGCTAGTCAGTGCCGCCTATCAGTGCCGCTTAGCAGTGCCACCTATCAGTGCCATATATGAGTGCTGTCTTTCAGTGCCCATCAGTGATGCCTGTTAATGCCCATCAGTGCAACCTACCAGTGCCTCCTCATCAGTGCCCATCAGTGCCACCTATCAGTGTCCATCAGTGCAGCCTATCAGTTCCCATTACTACATCCTCATTAGCGCACATCAGTGAAGGAGAAAAATCACTTATTTACAAGATTTTATAACAAAAACTAAGAAAAAAATTTTTTTTCAAAATTTTCAGTGGTTTTTGGTTTGTTTAAGAAAAAATAAAAAACCCAGAGGGGATTAAATACCACCAAAATAAAGCTCTATCTGTCACAAAAAAATGATAAAAATGTCACATGGGTACAGTGTTGCATGACTGTGCAATTGTCATTCAAAGTGCAACAGCGCTGAAATCTGGAAATTGGCCTGGGCAGCATGGGGGTATAAGTGCCCTGTAGGCTAGTGGTTAAAGTGGTTGTAAACCTGAAAAATAAAAAATAAACTAAACAGTTTACCTGGTACAGTTAAGCATCAGAAGCCATCTGTCCCCAGTCTTGCAAAGAATCCCACACCTCCCCACCTGTGACTGACAGACTACCTAATTCTCTCATATACGATAGAGAAAGGGCATTCCAGCAACAGATCGTTCCCTCTACCTCCTCTGGCTCAATAATGCACCTCAGCACATTGACCATGCTGAAGTCAGGTGGTGCCTTCCACAAGTTCCAATTGGTTGGTACACATGAGGGGGTGTGGCCAGCCACCAGGGGTTCACGCTGTCCTGCTGTCAGGCTGGAGGGAGTGTAGAGATGGGAGGAGAGTCCAGTGAGGTCACGACTCCTGAGCTGTTTGGCGATATTCTGAGGGCTCAGCCAGGCGCAGGGGATACAAATTTTAAGGTTTGTTTTTGCAGTGTGAACACATTAATAGGGTGCCTTTCTTTTATGTTGCATGCACTGCAGGTTTACAACCACTTTAAAGTGCTATTAAACACACACACAAATATCTAATACAGGTGTATTGCTGTTACCAATCCTTAAATGTGGTGACTAAAATAGTTTTCCTTTTTTGCAGGCTTTTTTCCCCTTTATTCTCACCTGGTAATCTGGTCAGTAGTACATGTTCTCTCTTAGAGTGTCTTCGTTCCACTGGCGGAGTAACAGAGACACCATTGGACAGTAACATTGTCAGTCTGGTGGGATGGTAGTATTAAAGTGATTCTAAAGGCTTATTAAAAGAAAAAAATAACAAACATGTCTATATGTACCTGCTGTGTGCAGTGGTTTTGTACACAGTGGCCCAGGTTCCTCCTCTTCTTGGCTCTCCCACCGGTGCTCCTGACCCCTCCCTCCTTTCGGGTGCCCCCACAGCAAGTATCTTGCTATTGGGGTACCCGCTGCTCCGTGTGTCCTTCACACATGGAGCCTCGGCTCAGCCCTGCCCCCTCTCTCTTCACATTGGCTCACTGGCTGTGATTGACAGCAGTGGGAACCAATGGCTCCTGCTTCTGTCCCAGCACATCGCTGGATAAGAGAGGGCTTAGATGAGTATTAAGGGGGTCTGGAAGGGGTGCAGCACACAGAAGGTTTTTTGCCTTCATATATAGAATGCATGAAGGTAAAAAACCTTGAGCCTTTACAACCACTTTAAATGTAGTAGCAAATTTAGATGGACTTGATTAACAAATTAAAGCTGAACTCCAGCTAACACTTTTTAAGCAGTTACAGCAACAGTTCCATTCCTTTTGGGATAAAAGTTTTACATAAATAAATAAAAGCTGACCATTGTAAGCACCCCTGTCAATGTAAAATGGTTTGCCTCAACCCTCTAACTGCAATGTTTGCTGGACAGCTTGGTCTGTTGAAGGAATTTGAAAAATAGAATACTTACTTGCAGGAAAATAAAGGAAAAAAGCCTATAAAGAGGAAAGTAATGCAGCCATCACATCTAAGAATTGGTAAGCTGCACTATGATACATTTTTGTGGGTTTAAGACAGCATTCAATTTGTTGCAGTCAGTAACGTCAACAAGCCCAGACATGAGTTCTTTGAGTTTGATGACAGCGACTGGTATTCCATTTATATCCAATGATGTAATTCTGAAGATGGGTATCAAAGACAGTCTCTTTAGAAATTCTTCCCCTTCGCCACAATTACAATTAACACAAGATTAGATATCTTTAATAAGCGAGGAGAAGATTTGGTTAAGCCTGACATTTTAAAACACAGACAGAACATTGATCCCGGCTGCTGTAGCTAACATGTCTAATCAAAAAGTGGGAAAACTTGTGCTGGGAATGCAATTCTGGAGCTTAGAGCAAATTTGTTACCGTTCCAAAATTTAAAGCACTAGGGACAGAGGGAGTGCTGGGGGCTAGAAGCGCACATAACACCGTTTCAGGTCTCTCAAAAACTTTATATTTCATAGCTGTCTGTTTTATACTATGAACCATTTCCATTTTATGCTGATATGTGTTCAATAAAAATCTGTTTATTAAGCCGCAAGAACTAATAAAATGTTGGCAAATGTGCTATAAAAATCCATGTCTGCCAGTTGCAGAGGCATAACGTGAAGTTACAGATGGGAAGTGAGGAAATGACACATTTAACATCAGTTCCCATTAATTGTGATTGCATTGTTCGAATGCATCATTCTCAGGTAGTGCCAGCGAATAGGGACAGGCAGGGGGGCACTTTGTGAAAAAATATAAAATATAAGTACTGTCTTTGTGCGCATTCCTTGCTTTAAAAAAATAACAACTGTGACACATTACGCAGCTGTTTGTGCTTTTAGGTAAATAAATTATTCATCTCGTCTCCGTTCTTTAATAGTTTAGCATTTTTTCTTCAATGATAAGAAATAAGAAAAAGAAAGTTCAACAGAAAAGGTGTGAAGGATCGGTATAATTAGATGATAAGGATACATTTGTGAATTTTTATCTATAATGTAATCAGAAGGTTAGACAGGCTTTGTTCCTTTGAGGGAAAAACTAGAATATATTGTGAGGACAAAAGTTGGTCAGGGAAATGAAAACTGAGTAGGAGAAAGGGATGGAATTGTGTAAACACATAAAGAAGACTTCAGAAAAAAACTGCAACAGAAAATGCCTGTTCAGATCTGTGTGTTGCAGTTACGGCAACATATGTTAACCCATGGACCTACCTAAGTTTAGTGCATTGTGATGCCTTTAAAGTGGTATCAAACCCAAAAGCAAACATTTATTATATTGCAGCTTACCAATTCTTAGATGTGATGGCTGCACTAGTTTTCTTTCTCTTTCTTTCTTTCTCTTTCTTTCTTTCTTTCTTTCTTTCTTTCTTTCTCTTTCTTTTTTCTTTTTCTCTCTTTCTCTCTCTTTTTATTCCCCCCCCCCCTCTCTCTCTCTCTCTCTCTCTCTCTCTCTCTTTCTTTCTCTTTCTCTCTCTCTCTCGTTTTCTCTCTTTCTTTCTTTCTTTCTCTTTTATTTCTTTATGTAAAAACTTTATCCCAAACCGTAGCTGCTTATAAAGTGTTAGCTTGGGATTGGCTTCAGTTTGTTAGTGTATCCAAATCCTCTAGTACCTCTTTCTTTCTTTCTTTCTTTCTTTCTTTCTTTCTTTCTTTCTTTCTTTCTTTCTTTCTTTCTTTCTTTCTTCTACTTTTATTTCTTTATGTAAAAACTTTATCCCAAACCGTAGCTGCTTATAAAGTGTTAGCTTGGGATTGGCTTCAGTTTGGTAGTGTATCTAAATCCTCTAATACGTCTAACCCCCCCCCTGACTTACAATACTGCTGTCTGCTGTGCCCCCGTGCTCCTTCATCCAGAGTGGGGGTATTCTAATACAGGAGGTGTGTTACTGGCTAGACCAGGGCTGGAACAAGAGGTGAGCAAAAGGGGCGCCTGCCCAGGGCATAGTAAGAATTTTGGTGGATGTACAAGAAGGGGTGATTTGGAGAGGGGCAGCTGTACTAGGAGGGTGGATATGTGTTAGGAAGGAGGATTTGGGTAGTGAGGATTTGTGCTGGTAGGGATCATTGGATGGATTTGTGAGAGGAGGGGAAATTTGGGGGGGGGGGATTAGTGCTAGCAGAGTGGATTTGGGGATATTTGTGCTGGGAGAGGGGGATTTGGAGGGAGGGGGATTTATGCTCAGAGGTGAAATTTGAGGGGTAGTGGATTTGTGCTAGGAGGGAGGGATTTGGGGAGGTAGAGGATTTGAGCTGTGAGAAGGGATTTGAGGAATTTTTGTTCGGGGAAAATTTTGGCTTGCAAAAGAAGTTTATGCTTAGTGGGTAAGTGGGAAGATTAGTGCTCACATTTTTGTGGAGGTGTGGGAGGGGAGTTTGCTGACACATAATACTCATGCATTTTGGGGGCAGGGGTTGCCATTTGTCATCTTCACCTTGAGTTCTAGATGACCTTGTCCTGGCCCTTACCCAGATCACCAGGTGAAAACAGGGGGAAAAAAAGAAAACTGATGCAGCTACCACATCTAAGGATTGGTAAGCTGCAATTTATTACATTTTGGGTGTGGGGTTTAACATCACTTTAATTTTGGTCCCATTTTCACTTCAAATGGCAACCAAATGCACATACACAGCACGCCATGAGGCACTTGCATTATGGCTTTCAATGAGATAATCAAATGATCATGATGAATATGTGCTCACACTCTCTGTATGTGGAAGCATTGTTTTGAGATTATATGCCAATGCCACCTTTGCATTTTTGCTGCAAGGAGTTAACAATTTCATTGGATCCAATTTTAAACGCAAGCACTGCATTCCTAATCCTTGAGAAATGCATCACAAATATATATTAGAGGCAAAACACAAACACCTGTGTACTCTAACCCTTATGCGTGCCATTAAATCACCATCAGATCTCGATAAAATGGAACGGGGGCCCATGAATTTAAAACAGCCAGGGACCCAAGGCACAAATTTACCACTGGCTGGAGGTGGCAGGCTCCTTCCCACTCTATGCTGTATAGGAATAAACAGGCTAGGATGATCTACCTGTGAACATGAAGTTTATACCTGAACTCTAAACAGAAATCAATTGCTCTGTAATGTTTATGGCCAGGTTTAGTCAGTATTACAGAACAGTGTAGGAATCAATGATGGGATTTATGATAGACACTAGAGAGAAAGGGTGCCATATAATCATTTTGCAAGTTGCCTTCACTGTTTCTAGTTATTCTCCAGCTTGTTGCCACCCTTTCTTTACTCGTGGTATAGAACTGGGTACTCTGCACTTTATGTGATTGGGGAGACACAGTAATATAGGTGGAGAATGCCACTGTACAAAAATCATACCAACATTATGGGAATAGCTTTTGATGCCAGTGTTCTGTACCAGTTATGATATCATGTCAAATACAAGCCTGGCAGGCAGATCCATAAAATGTGCATTTCCTAATTTGCACATTTCTCAACAGCAAAAACTTAAAAAGAAAACCACAAAATGTAAACATTACACCATGTATTTACATAGTATATACTGTACATGTATATACATTGGTTATTTACCTTTGGGCTGTTGAAAATGCATGTGTTTCACCTTATTTTGATAAAGTTCTTTAACCCTTTTATTGCCACCACCTTAAAGAGGAACTGAATTCTGAAAGCTGTGCCCAAAAATGGCAGGGAAAAGGGCTAGTCACCAGTAATGGTCTTCCTGAAGCTGATCTTTCCCCCAATATTGATTTACAATTCCATATTCTGTACTGTGTCCCTGTAAGATGACCCTCTTGGTAGAGGAAGGGCTTTGCTTCTTCATGTCATGGCCTCTGGGAAGAAGACTAGGAGCATAGGGGTGAACCTATAAATGGTGGCACTGGGTGAGCCAGGAGACTTGTGGATTGTAGATTTTCCATCTCTGATCTGCATTCATTGAAAGGCATTAAGGGTCTAGTTAAAGCACCTGTTGCCACCTGCAATTACTGTCACATAGAGGCATCTCCTTCCTCTATCATATCTGACACTGTAATAATGTTCAGTTAAAAAATAAAATGTATTTATTTTTTTAAAACAAAGATAAATTAAAAAATATACATCCTCCTCCTATTCTAAAGTCCCACCCTGTCAGGAATCAGCAGCAGGGATGGCCCGATCTGCATGGCTACACTTAGGAAACTGCGACCAGAGCATGCATGCTTTAAGTAAGATTTATTAACACCAAAATCAAAATCCATCCAAATGTTAGTAATCAGAAAACACAGCAAATGTGAAGATAGGTGAACAATAGTCATATAACAACATATCTAACAAGTAAACTAACTGAGTAACAGAAAGCCTTGCTAACTATATACAATAGGTTTAAAAATGGAAAATATACCTCTTCTCTTTGGCAATTTGGAACTGCTTTCTACAGGGGCTCATCCGTTTCAACTCGCCACACTCCGTGCCACAAATCCATGGCTATCCTCTTGTCTGATGAAGAGCTATATTGAAAAAGTGGGTCTCCAACAGTCCTCCATATATCTCAGATGTCAAGTCAGATCTTAATGCTCTTCTCCATCTGGACCGGCTCAATTTACTAACCTCATCCCATCAGCACAGAGAGGAGCAATACAACCAAAAATGGAGACTCTATATTCAAGTCGTTTCCGACCTCAGAGCAACAGTTCTTCCTTCATGGCTCTCCTGTGACGATCCAGTCCGGAAATATGATTTAGTACTCCGGATATATTGTATTGTCTCATTATGTCTCAATGTCTGTATGACTATATCTAGTAGGCATATTAGGTACTTCTGTTGCTGCTCTCCCACCACTCCTAGTCAACCAAGCTAGTCTTCCATCTATCTCTTTCCTTCACTATCCTCTTTATACTCCAATTTCTTCTCAAATCCTTCTCTAACTTATTCTCCCACCCTTAACCAGTGAGGACTTACTTACAACACCTATAACACCACCTGCTACATTATGCTCTTACCTGCCCACAGATCTTCAATCCACCAATCTGCCCATTACTAAACATGACCAGCGACTTCTGGGGAAGGGCCTTTCCAGCCCGCTCCTGCTTCATTCTCCCACCTCTTTCCTCTCTCTTCCCTTCTCCAGTCAAGCTTCCTCCTCAAATCTCTGCTTTCCTTATATGGTTCCCCCCAACTTCTTCGCTTCTTCCTCTGTTTCTTTTCCTTTCACATACTATTTTCCTAATTTGTTATTTAGTCCATATACATGACAGCTAACATATTTTCAGTACCCCGGCATCCATTCAACACAATGTGACTTGTCGCGACCTTTATATCTATGGCTATGCTACAGCACACCTTTACATACCCCCTACACACTCTACTGATTCACAAAGCAACTAGTTTACTCATTACTATTTCCTGAAAACTCTTCAGAGGTCTTAAGGATTATGTGAATTTCTATGCTCAGATTTTCTATGCAAAAAATTTATTATTGCCTGTCTTGGTTAATCTGTCATTTCTTTTAATAATGATGCTATGTTGCCAGGATACACCCTTGAAGGATATCACTGGCTGATGTTATGTATATTTGAAAACACAATAAAGTTTCTTTTAAAAAAAATGGAAAACACAAATAAATAGGGTAAACTGGAGATCCAGGAAACAGATGGGAAGGAGGAACCAGGACTGGGATCAGGTACAAGGGGAGCAGAAATCAGGTAGCAGGGAAATCAGGTAGCAGCAAAGCAAAACACTAATGCAAGAGGCACTAGTAAAGAAGGAACTAAATACCCTCCCAGCAGCCAGCACTAGGTGGAGACTGATTAGTAGGATCTGCTGGCTGCTGAGAGACACCCACTAGTAGAACCTGGAGCTACAGTCCTCAGCTCAAAGAAAAACAGTGCCACCAGCAGGTGATCCAGGTCCTGACACACTCTGTGATTGGCCCTACCATCCAGGTATGCACTCATATTTTTGTGACATCCACTCTCTCCCCTACTAATTCACCTTTATATCCTCTTTTTGGCAACCCACGGTTAACTCCAAGAAAAGTGAATGATCATTCCAAACACTGCTCTCCTCTAAACAGTTTCAGACCCAATACTCTGTGGGTGATCTAACAAATGTCATTGGTCTCTTTGTCCTTGATCTTTGGAAGTATTTACAACTTGGACACTTACTTATAACCCCCCCAATGTTGAGGTCTTTCCTTTACTAACTATCCTTACTGCACCAAATTTGCATAGGTTAAGGACCTGTCAGGCATTCTCTTTCTGTGTTATATGCCCTCCTAGTCTCTTTTAAACTTGAGTAAAAAGCCCCCTACCTCTAGTACTGGGAGATAGACCTGCTTCAGATCTTCAGTCTGGAACAATGCCAGAAAATCATTCATTTTTCACTGAAGACATTACTTTGCACCAAGTTTGCACCAAACTCCAGGAGACCAACTTTAAGATCCTAACCAGATCTTGCAGAACTATCAGCCCTGCATAAATTCCAACCTAGCACCTATGAATTGGAGATGCCCAAGCACTCAATGGACCACTCTCCACATGTTCTGGTCATGGCCAAAATTTACAACCTTCTGGTGCACAATGCGATCAAACTCTAAAAAATGTATAGATTTGATGATTCCACCTCTTTCTCTTACACAATTCCTACATTCTGGCAGAAATACACCACAGATTTATTCTGCGATGTTAAGCCTAGACGTAAATGTAATTTACCAGTACAAACATATTGTTTTATTTTATTGGAATTTGTTTTGTGTGCACTAAAATTATTTTTTATGAAGGAGGCGGGTTTGGTGATCATTTACACAAGAATCATGGCTGGTACAAAGACAACATTGTTATCTTTTAATTCTATAGCTTGTTTCCTTTCACAACATATATGGTTGGAGGGAAGGGGGGAGGGTTTGAGTTTTCAAGCCCATAGTGTGCATTTTATTTTGTATGTGAAAAAAAAGTAAAGATTGGATTGGCAAGCCACCATGGCGCCATGACAACTAGTAACTGGCAAGCCATTCACTGATAAAATAGATCAAGTATAAAAGTGGTGGACACTTTTTATCTAAAGCTTCATGTTTTATTTTGCAGTCAACAAAAAATGTTCGTGTATCTATTTGTATCTATTGTTTGTACAGCTTTCTCTCCCACTTGTCATGAATAAAAGGATCAGGCTGAAGCACCTCGTTGTTATTGTGTGGAGTCAGCTTGACAAATTCAGCAGTTTGCTGGCATTAACAATATAGTTTGTAGAATGTAACTGATCTGAAGAGTATTCCATTCCATTCCATTTGGTATGAACTTACGGTACTTTTGCTCTAGGCTGAATAGCTGCAAAATTGTACCCTACCCAACATTCAATATTTACAATAAAGACACATATGAGTTTTTTAAACACTCTCATATTCTAAACAGCTTCTGAATGAAAGGCCAAATCTCTAGCAGAAAAAAATATGTCTTTTAAGACTAAATATCAATAGAGAATCATAGTAGGCATATGAAAACGGGAACTTGTTTTAAAGGTTCATTTACTTACAAACCTGAGAAGGTTGTTGGAAAGGCCTGGGACAAGTTGGAACCTCTATCAGTTTTTGTTCTGTGGTATTTCCCTCATTCTCTCTTCTAGTGCCACACAAGTAGTGAGGAGAATCTCCTTGAAGTGGTTCTAAAGACAGGTTTTTTACCTTAATGCATTCTATGCATTAAGGTAAAAAACCTTCAGGGTGAAGCTTCCCCCTCAGCCCCCCTCCCTTATACCTACCTAAGCCCCATCTCTATCCAGCAATGTGCATGAGACTCTCTCTCTCCTCATTGGCTCACAGCCAATGGCTCCTGCTGCTGCCAATCACAGCCAGTGAGCCAATGAGGAGAGATCAGGGGGCATGCTGTGTGTGAATAGACAATGCCCATTCACAGGAGCGCAGCTCGGGAGCGAGCCTGCTTGAGTGACCCATAGCAAGAGGTACTTGGTTGGGGGAAGAAGCCAGGACTGCCAGCGGAGGACCCAACAAGAAGAGGATCAGGGCCATTGCACAAAGCAGGTTAGTATAACGTTTGTAATTTTGTTTTCTTCAAAAAAAATTACAACCTTTAGAATCACTTTAAGGGAGATAAGAACTCTTTAACACTCTACTAAAAAAGTGCTTCTATTGCTATCTTTGATTCCATTGGTTAAACTCTGCTTACTTCCTCTTTCTCACCAAAAAGTGGTCAAAAATGTTTTACCTAATGTAATCACAGATGAAAGTTTTGGCTAGACACAGCATTAATTTTGCAAATGATATATGTAGATTGTAACTACCCAGCATACTGAAAATATTAGAATTAAAATATATTATTTATCCCTATCACAGATTTCCCAGGTAAATTTAACTTTTAATATACTGTATATGATGAACATTTTGAATGTCAAAGAATGTTTTCTCATGCCCTGCCCTGAATACCAAATACTAATAAAATCACTCCATCTATAAAGCAGGTATCTGGGGTATCCAGACTATGGCATATTGGAATATCAAAACATCCTTGCACCCTAAAAGGACACCACAGAGAAGCATAGTTACCCTGGAATTATAAAAAAGGAATATATATGCAAGCCCAAATTGACACTGTTTTTTTAATTATTTTATAGTAGGATATTGCAAAAATGGAGAATTTTCACAAAAAGTGTCATTTTAGGGGATAATCTTTTTCAATAATAATATGTACCATAGAAAAAACACCCCAATAGATATGGAGATGTTTCCTCTGTTTATATGGATGCATTACCTGTACTTTACCTGATGCTCTGGTATTTATAGGACATAGAATTAACAGCCTTGCAGCTGCAGTTATTCACTGCTTCAGTTTGTGACACCAACATTTTCCTACAGTCAAAACTACCCCCAGTAGACCCCACTGAGAAAAACTCTCTGGGATATTGAGCAAGTGGCATTCTGTAAAACTGCGTTGTATTTTTCTATTTATTGGAAGGTGACTTACAAATAACTATTTTCTACTCTAGTCAAATACAAATATCACTTATTTGCTGCAAAAATACAGACTTAGGTGAACGGAAAACCCCCTCTCTTTGGGAAATCCCTAGGTCTTCCAAAACATCACTCTATATCAGAAACAGTTGAGGGTACCTATAAAAAGAAACAAAGATAAAAACCATTGGAACCAAATAATTATCACCATAGAATCTGAGATTTATGTGTTTATTTTTTTCTTCTGTTTGTTTTTATTTGCCTAAAAAAAATGAAACCCATCAAAATATCATATAAATCAGCAGATCAGTTTATTAACAAAATATAAATGAATCCCTTTAATATATAGTTACAGCCTGTAACCATTAAAACACTAATACATCAGTTGAGTTTAAGATACCTAGATCAATCCATATACATAAAGCTATATACATATATATCTCTGGTTCAGCTGAACTTGAGAAGCATAATAGAATCCTCCATTCATGCTAAACAGTGTGGATGGAGAACTCTCCCCTGCCAGCTATTGCATTCCAACTGCTGAGGCACCTGCAGCTGTTTGAATGCCCAAACAGTGCAAACAGATGGCAACCAACCCCAAAAAATTCTTCAAATATATTAATAGTAAAAAGGTCCGGTCCGAGCATGTAGGCCCTTTACAAATCAATCTAGATTGGGTGACTGGGGACAAAGAGAAGGCAAATTTATTAAATACCTTCTTCAGCTCTATGTATACAAAGGAGCATGGGGGAGCTCTTGCCCATAATGGGCATGGTAGTGACACAGCTCCAGATGATCCACATTGGGTCACAATTGATATGATCCAAAAATATTTAGACAGAATAAAGGTGAATAAAGCACCTGGACCGGATGGCATACACCCACGGGTCCTTAAATAATTGAGCTCTGTCACTTCAAAGACATTGTTTCTAATTTTTAGGGACTCTTTAAAGACTGGCATAGTACCACTGGATTTGCGTAAGGCCAATGTGGTGCCAATATTTAAAAAGGGGTCAAAATCTTTACCAAGTAATTATAGACCTGTTAGTTGAAATTCTATAGTTGGGAAGATACTGGAGAGTTTAATAAAAGATCACATAGATGAGTGCTTGGTGGAAAAAAATATTTTAAGCAACAGAGAGCATGGATTCATGAAAGACAGAAGTTGTCAAACAAATCTGATTTCTTTTTATGAGGAGATGAGAAAAACCTTAGACAGAGGGGTGGCGGTGGACATGGTATACTTGGACAGAGGGGTGGCGGTGGTATACTTGGATTTTGCAAAATCGTTTGACACAGTTCCCCACACACGGCTAATGTGTAAGGTAAAGTCTACAGACTTGGAAAAATCTGTATGTAAAGGGATAGAAAACTGGCTAAAAGATCGTATTCAAAGAGTAGTGGTTAATGATTCATACTCTGAATGGTCTAGGGTTCTCATCTGTGTACCCCAAGGTTCAGTGTTGGGACTCTTTTTAATATATTTATAAACAATATAGGGTCTGAGATTAAAAATACCATTTCAGTCTTTGCAGATGACACCAAGCTGTGCAGTGGAATAACGTCTCTACAGTATGTCTTCAGCTTACAAGTTGACCTCAATGCACTGTTTAATTGGGCAACTATGGGACTAATGAGGTTAAATGATGAATAATGTAAGGTTATGCACTTGGGGGCTAGGAAAATGCATGCATCATACATACTAGGGGGGGGGGGTACAACTGGGGGAATCAATGGTGGAGAAGGATCTGGGAGTTCTGATAGATCACAAGCTTAATAATGGCATGCAATGCCAAGCTGTGGTTTCTAAACAGCAAAATCCTCTCTTGTATTAGAAGAGGTATAGACTCCAGAGAGAGAGAGATCATTTTAATCCTGTACAAATCATTAGTAAAGCCTCATCTGGAATATGCAGTTCAGTTTTTGGTACCAATTCACAAAAAGAACATTGGGGAACTGGAGAAATTACAGAGAAGGGCAACCAAACAGATAAGAGGCATGGAGGAGCTCAGCTGTGAGGAAAGATTAAGATTAAAGGAACTGAATGTATTCTCTCTTGAGAAGAGGAGATTAAGGTGGGATATGATCAACATGTATAAATATATCAGTGGTTCATATAGTGAACTCGGTGTAGAGTTATTCACCAAGGACAAGGGGGCACTCTTTACATCTGGAGGAAAAGAGATTTAATCTCCAAACACGGAAAGGTTTCTTCACAGTGAGAGCTGTGAAAATATGGAATAGACTCCCTCAAGAGTTGGCCAGCTCAGTGGATTGCTTTAAAAAAGGTCTGGATTCTTTCCTAGATACACAGAATGTAACTGGATACTAACATTTATAGGTAAAGTTGATCCAGGGAATATCTGATTGCCTCTTGGGGGATCAGGAAGGAATATTTTTCCCTTCAGGAGCAAATTGGATCATGCTTTGCTGTTTTTTTGCCTTCCTCTGGATCAACTGTGGGTATAGGATTATAACTTTTTTTTTTAATGGTTGAACTGGGTGGACTTTTGTCTTTTTTCAGCCAGACTAACTATGTAACCACCCAATCTATAACCGGCCTTTGCAGCAAGGAGCACATAGAAGGGTGACACATGTCAAACAACAACAAAGAAAAAATCCCAGCTCACCTACCTGCCAGTCTGCAACAAATCAAATTGTCCTGACTAACAGTTCACATTAAAACCAGAGGTTTAGTTTGCACACATTTGCAAATATTTACAGTATGTAAGCTGCAGGGCTACTTTATGGCACCCTACTGCACTGCAGTTCTAACACTATACATTTTGAGAGTCTCCAAAGTTAGAGCACACATAGAATAATGGATAGATTAAGGGCAGGTATGCCTGGAGGGAGCCCACACCTCCTTAAAGGTAAAGGGCACTCTGGACTCCCAACAAGAGCACAATGGCAGCAAAGATATACAGTGTGTCCCCTCACCAATTTACCAACAGTACAAACAAATGGCATCCACTCCTAACTGTAATTGGCCTTTGGAAAGACCAGTTATAGATTGTGGTGGTTGCGATTTGTTTGTACTGTTGGTTAATTGGTGAGCAATACCTTTGCTGCCCAAACAGTTGCTGCATCTGAATGGATGAAGTCACTTCAGCCAACAATTTCCTACCCAGCTTCTCTGATTTTTCAGTGCCCTAGTTGGGTGGTGCCAACACAGCCACCCGGGGTTCAAATTTTGGCCAATTCAGTAGAGACTGGTTTAAATTCAAGCCACATATGGCCAATTCAGTAGAGACTGGTTGAAATTCAAGCCACATATGGCCAAATTTAAAGTGTCTTAACTGTTTAATGACATTATACACTTTTTTACAACTATCTGGTAATCAATATGCCACCTGGGGGCAATAGGGACTTTTCCAGCTGTGATTGTGGCCCTACTGATTCAGTTGCATCAAAAACAGTTGAACATTGTCCATGGTTTTTTTTCTATTTTCACTAACATTCAAATTTTAGGAACAAGCTTTCAGGTTGTACCCCCCTTTTCTAAGGTTCAAGCAGTATTTGTAAAATCTCTGTGCTAAATTGTGCAGTTGCTTCCCTATTTATGGAGATCAGATAAAGACCGGGGGTTATTTACTAAAACTGGAGTGTGCAGCATCTGGTGCAGCTCTGGACAGGAACCAATCAGCTTCAGGGTTTTATTGCCAAACAAGCTGAAGTTAGAAGCTGATTGGCTGCTATGCACAGCTGCATCAGATTCTGAGTGCTCCAGTTTTGGTAAATCTCTCCCAATATCTCCACCCATTTGATGTCCATGTCACATAGATTGCAGCAGATGTCAGGTGAACAGAAGTTGGTCCTTGAACAAGCAGATGACTCAGTCCCATTGTTCTCAGTAAGAGTGTTATCTATACCAAATATTACTTGTATTCTCTGGGGGTAATTTATCAAAATTGGAGTAGACAGAATCTTGAGCAGCCATGCATAGTAACCAATCAGCTCCTATCTTCAGCTTGTTCAGTTAAGCTCTGAAAATGAAAGATGAATGGTTGCCATGCACAGCTGATCCAGATTCTGTCTGCTCCAGTTTTGATAAATTTACCCCATTGTTTTTTTTCGTACTTCCATTTAAGTAAATTCTGCCAGTCACAAGGGTCTCCATCCCTCAAAAAAGAGAAATGATACAGCCATGCAGACACACAGTAGCAAATTGTCAATAATTTTAGTATGATTGTCATGGTAAAAGCATGATGAGGAACCAAACACATTTATGAATACTCCAGGACCAGAGCCTACAGAGGCTGTAGCATTCTGAAAGCATGCACGGCTTAAATAAAACCATGGGATGTTTCTCACGTAGACCTTCCTGATGGAACCACTAGGATTGGCTATTCACAATGATCACATGACCATGAACCACTTGTCCTAAAGATGCTAGCAGCATCTGCATACGAGGTGGTATCAAAAAGTTTTGAGACCAGTTTTGTAACACACCAATGGATGGCAGCAATAGGCTGCACACACAGTCACAGACAGCACCAACCTTCATAAGTCAGTGAGCCAAAAGACATTGTCCTGTGTTCATCGGGAGCTGTGCAACTGGTGCTATTTTGACCACGTGCGTTACCACGTTTGCTATTTTATCATGGACAGCAAATTAGGATAAAGATCAAACGTGAAACCCATTCATCACGGGTAATGTTCCTCAACATAAAGGATAGGACATCCATGGCATGCTGACAGAGTTCTTGGCAGACTTCGAAGCAATGTTCCTTCTGCTCCTGAGTCAGCAGCCTGGGGACAAAGTTGTCAGCAACACGGCGCATGTTCAAATCACACGTGAAGACTGCATAAGACACACTGACAATGGCAGGATTGTTCTCCGATGATCATCATGCACAAATTGCCGAATGGTTTCAACATTTTCAGGGGTTGATTTCGTTGAAGGTTTTCCTGATCTCTCATCATCTTCCAGTGATGTTCTTCTGCTCTTGAAGCATCACCGTAAACATGTCAAATGTTTCTGTGGCAGATTTGCCCAGTTTCATGCAGAATTCCACATTTGTTCTTTGTGTCCATGATGAAATAACAGACGTGGTAACGTTCGTGGTCAAAATAGCACCAGTTGCACAGCTCCTGATGTACACAGGATGATGCCTTTTGGCATACTGACATATGAAGGTCGGTGCTCCCTGTGACTGTGCATGCAGCCTTGTGCTGCCATCTGTTGGTGTGTTACAAAACTTTTTGATACCACCTCATGCAGGACAAAAGAGTGGTAGCAGCCTCTCCTGTGTGAGTGCTCAACTAAAAATACAAAAAAGACTTTCACATACTCCCAATACAGGGAACATTATGGGCAACAGGAAGGGGGTAACAATAAATCATCTAGGCAGCATGAATATATCAGTCTTGACAGGTTCCCTTTAATGTATGAGGTTGAAGCATGCTAGACAATGAGCAGCATTTACAGTGTCTTAGCTGCTAATACCAGTAACTTAGCACACCAAGGGTTGATTTACTAAATGCAAATAGACTGTATGTTGCAAGTTCAGATGCACTCATTTTCCTTGGTAAATGCGATAAGTTCCATTTGTATTAACTGATAAACGTTCTTTGGATACCTATTAAAAAAATTAATAGGATGTTTATGTTTACTGAATACATTAGATCATAAGAAGACTTTCAATGCATGTTTCTGAATCCAATAATGGCTATAAGCAATTATAGATCATTTTTTAATTGAAAAAGTTTGCCAGGCAGCAAATTGTGTCTGATAATTGTGAAGTTTTACATAAAGGAAACCTCAGGATAGAAATATTGTCACTGCCATTGCTGACTTGTTTTTCACAGCGCATGCTCCAGGGTGTTATGTTTATCCTAGCTTTACTACTTGGCAAATCAATAATTCATTAGCGTTGTGCAGGTTTTGCTCGGTATAGTGTGCTGAGCACACGTACACCAGATCAGCAAGTGGCATAATTTTGGATAATTTTGCCCTAAGCACAAATGAATGTCTGATTAGTAGGACCAGGCTGCATAACTGGAGCAGAATGTGGTCTGCTTTTATTGCAGATACAATCGCATAGTGCAGTCCACCAATCACGAATCTTTGAGAAAACTGAGATAGACTAATCTTATCTAAACTGCAGAAGGTTTTTTTCCGGATCAGTTCGCCACAGCAAAGTGAGCTGGAAGTTCAGCCCCCTCCTCCCTCCCGCAGTCTCCTGGGAACTTTCACAGGTCCCAGGAGACTGCTGGACCAATTAGGAAGTGCAGCGCGACTCGCACATGCATAGTGAGCACCAGGCTGTGAAGCCACAAGCTGTCACAGCCAGGTGCCCACAGTTGAGATGCCAGCACCATGGAGGAAAGAAGGGGAGAAGGGAAGGCATGGGTGAGAACATCACTGGACTCCGGGACAGATGAGTATGTGTTTAGTAAAGGTCAGCAGCTACAGTTTTTGTAGCTGCTGACTTTTAATAAACACAAAAACGGCTGGAATTCCACTTTAAGGATTTAAGTGCCGTCTACTTCTCCAGGGAGTCCTCTTACTTCTTCATCTGATAAGAGTTGTCTAGTTTGGAATTTCTCTTCATTTTCTGATTTGGAGACAAAAAGTAAAGTGGAATTTCCCTGATGCGTATATGGAACAGAAAAAAAAAAACAACAGCTGTTCTATCCGTTCCCCATGCTTTTAAAAAAAGTTTTGGCTGGAATTTCACTTTAAAGCAAATGTAAAGCCTTGTATTAATCAGAACTAAACCCTCCCATCCTTTACAGCCAAGGAAGCTGCCATTTTAACCTCTGTTTGATCTGCAGTTTCTATGTTGCTGCACATGTGATGGCTTAACAGCTGGTTTGAGAGCTAACATAAGCAAACTACTAACTGTAACAGTTATCATTCAATACATGCTCTAAATGTAAATGGTTTGGGAAACAACTAAATTGATGGGTTTAGTTCCTCTTTAACCCTTTTATTGTCATTGACATATGTCATACATTGGTGGTGGTGGTGGTGGGGGTTATACACACAAAGGCTCATTTGCTAAAACTGGTGCACTTGAAATCTGGTGAGGCTCTGCATGGGGCCAAACACCTTCTAACTTCAGTTTTTTCAATTAAGCTTTGGCAATAAAACCAGGAAGCTGATTGGTCTCTATGTAGAGTTTTACCAGATTTTGCACTTTTAGTAAATAACCCCCCACAGTGTGTACACACCCCTGCATGCACCCCAGCTATATTTCCTGGGCTCTGTGCACCCATTGGAGAACATGAGATCAGCATGGGAGGTGCCATGGAGTCACATTAGTGAATGTCACTTTTGTCATTTTCAAATTTACCACCGTTCCGTCCCCCATACATCCCAACACTCACAGGGGATGGAACCCAGATGACAGATGCCGGCATCCTCTGGATTACATTGCCGGGGACACTGCAGAAGGAACATCGTGGGAGCGCAGGAAAAGGTAAGTGATCGAGGGATCGTGGAGCAGCGCCGCATGGTAAGCCCGAGTGTAGCTCGGGGTTATCGCATGTGGTACTGAAAGTTTACCCCGAGCTACACTCGGGAATACCGCCAGGGAGGCTAGTGTATTTTCTACAAAAATGTTGCTGTGCTAATATTGCGTAACATGAAAAATTGAAACTATCACTATTTTATTCTCTAGGCTGTCTGCTTTCAGAAAATATATAATGATTGGGAAACATATGTGCAAAAAATTAAAAAACAGCGTTGGCAGTGAAAGGTTAGTTCACCTTTACCAAAAGAATGCCTATTTAGGTAAGGGGTACCTGCAGATTAAAACAAACCAGCTTTGTCTAAAGTTGAATAATGCCCTTGCCATGTGTGTAGGCCATCTATATACCTTCCGAAGCTTAGCAGAAAAACTCTCAGGGATGGCATCCCTAGTCCTGTCTTACCAAAATGTGAGACACTTCCAGCCAATATTTCTTACCACCACTATCACAGGAATGATCTCACAAACCCCCACATATGCACAGTTCACTATTTTCTCTGTCACAGCATAACTGAAATCAGAGGTTCTGATGAGGGAGAGAAAGTGCATGCAAAGAGGTTTGAATTGGAGAAAGATCTCATTCCTATGATGATGTGGGTGTGCAGTAATGGCTGGGAGTGTCTTAACAATGTCCTAGGAACAAAGCAGGACAGGGGATGCTGTCTCTGGGAGCTTTAAGAGTTATGTAAATGGTCAACACCTATAGCTAGGGCTTTATCCAACTTTAGTTAGTCTGTAGTTTGTTTTTATATACAGGCACTCTTTAGCTGAAAAAGCAGCTTTTGGTAAAGGTGACCCAACCCTTTAACATATGATAGATAATGCTAAGCTGTGTGCGATGTTTAGAAGCAGTCATGTGACTTATTTTTCTAACTGTGGTTGGCACGTATATGAAAATGATGTGGAACCTTAAAAATCCCCTTTATGCATATTCAGCAATATCTTCTGAGTTGTGGCATCTAGATAACGTTTAATAGGAACAAACTGATTCACATGATATGCATTTTGAATTACCAATGTTTTGGGCCATACAGAAGTAAATGAAATTAGTTAAGTGTAGATGTTATCATTTGTTGATAACCCTTCAACTTGCAGCTTCAGGCACTTAGTAGAGAGCCCCTTATAGTATATATAGCAACAAGATATCTTTATAGAAGACATGTTCGGCAGCTATAGCATACATATTTATTTCAAAAGATGAATACAATGCTTGTTCTTCACAGCAGTTTCAAGGAAAATTCTTGATCTTTATAAATATTTTCCATTTAAAAGTTTCCCAAATCCATTACAGGAACATGCCAAATAAGTGAGAACTGACTGCCTAGGGAAAATGATATAATACACTGTGTAGAAAATGAAGACATTTCAATGGTCACGGATTTGTGCCTGAGCAAAGGATGGAGGAGAAGTGACACAGTAGATATATCACCTTCCACCTTGTTGAAGTGTATTCAAGTAATGAAAATATGTTACACACAGAGTTTGATTCATTGAAAGGGAATGAAAAAGGAGGAAGGTTGGCATATATAATTAATGTGGTGTACAGTAGTACAATGGATGCATATCCAATAAAATAAAAGACGTATAGGAGATACTGTTAGGATGGATCAAAGAAGCAAAAATAAAATTTAGCATTTCCCTTTTTTGTTTACTTTTTTTTCTTATCACATGGTCACTGTGACGGGAGTGACTTTTGGGGGTGGGGGGACCGCTTGGTCAGCTCATGTCCCCCTCATTATGTTTAACCCACCCTGTGCCTGTTAAAGGGTACAGGGTGTGTATGTGAATGTCTGAGTCTTGTGTATAGTGTGTGTTCCTTTGTCTAGGCCACATGGCTGTCCATTGTCTGTTTGCCATGTGCTACCCCCCATTGTGCTGTGTCTTCCTGTCCAGCCAACTATTATGGGATGTACTGTTTGTGTATTGGTGTGGGGGTTGGTCAATATCCTTTGCCGCATGGCTGCATCCCATTGTTCTGTGTCTGGTTGGATGGGGAGGGGTGATGAGGTGTTTCCTGCCTATACTGTAGCCCTTCCCACTGATAGGGTGGGCTGATGATGTGTTTCCTGTCCCTGGTTGTCTTTCCCCGCCCTCTGTATAAAACATGCTGTTTTGTGTACAATAAAAGTAGTTGGCTTCTTGTATTATGAAGAGCTGGGTATTGTCTTTTTCCTGAGGGATTTCAAGGGTGTGGTCCGTGGATGGTGTTCGGACAGGGGAAGTTGTGCTATAACGGAAAAACTCAGTGCGGTCTGGGTTCCGGTTCCGTTACAGTCACCGATAGAACAATTGAGCTAGATCTAGCATAAGAACCGAAAGGAAAAGGGGACCAATGAGAAATGCTCAAGTTGCTTTTTGCAACTCAAGTAACAAGAAGTCATGTTCCCATTTCTATTGGTGATTTACTGCTAGAACACACAGTTATTTGTAACTATGCACATAAATAAGACAAAGATACAGACGTATCTGTAACAGGAATGGGTGGCCATTTTAGTCAATATAGACATATCAAGCAATTAAAAAGCCACTAATCATATATAACAAGTTGCTGTACATAAAAAATGTAATAGACTTAGCAAATAACATGAACATGCTTTGTGAAATAATCAAAGATAAACAAATTTAAAGTTTTAAGAAGAGAAGAATATTTTCTCAGTAAAACTGGGGAATGTTTGTAAATCTGCATGTTCTTTGGCCAAGCCTGCTTGGGGAAGAACTGATTAGCCCCCCTCCCCCATCCCACAGTGGACAAAGAACCAGCACCTGCACCACTACCCCTCATTTCGTCACAGAGAACCAATTTACCATTGTGGGCTTGTATGGCATGTTCGTATGACAATTAATAAGAAGAATAACAATGAGTAACCAGATTTTGCATATATGATCAGAAAGTGATTTAAAATGGTGACACAAAAAGCAAATACTCCCCCGATGTTTATAAATAGACCCCTTCATATCACTATGACCACATAATAATGTGCCCTGGACCTTTTCAAATTTTCTTCCCAATATTGTCATTTTAATGTCAGAGTGAGCTGTAAGAAACAACAAAGTCCTATTATGCAAGAATTTTACCAGCATCCAACCATCTGTACAAGGTGAATAAAATCCTGAAATCATGACCTGTAGAGAAACACTGCTTTTGCAGACTGCATTTACGCATATCTCAGTAACGTGGGCTTTTAACACATCATAGACCTGACAAAATTATGTGTAAAATTGTAAACTAAAAACTGATTTGCAACTTTTGCAACATGCCTTGAGAAGTTTCTTAATGTCAGGGGACTAAAACTTTCACAGCTAATTCTACAGCCAATGTTCATTCCCTTGCAGCTAATGCTCGTGCACATATACCAGCACACAGACAAGTTTGGGCTAGTATCCAGCGAGCACTGACATGTCAGCGCATTAGTGTGCACCAGTGCGCATCTACATGCATGTCTGCGTATATTGGCACCAAGCTGCTTCTTTAAAGGAGACCCTGTTGTGTGCTAATGTTCTTCTGCTTCCCTGTGACCTGTGTTCCTGTATTTGCTGACTGATCTCCCATTGCTGACCCAGCTAGTTCCTGACCTTGCTCTGTGGATTTTTAATCTCGACCTCACTGACTGCTCTGACTGGCTATGTCTCTGTCCCTGGCAGTTACTTGCTAGCCAAAGCTACCAGCACCGGTGCTTCTTTGACCCTTGTACCCCTGTCATCACATTCAGGGGTGCTCGGACCAGAGACTTAAGGGAAGACCTCTTGTAAGCTTGGCCTCCAACCAAGGTGCATGACACTTGATGTCATGCTTGACCTATCCAATATGTGTTGGCTCTAGCTATGGAAACATTGCTTTGCAGCCAGCATTGTTAATATGTTAGGCACTAAGTCCTGTGCAACTGTTCCTTTGGGCTAGTGTGATGGCGCAGTAATAAAATGGTATATATTCCATCACTTCTGGTGCCACCACGGCTTAGTACTGCACAACTCCATGCCTTTGCTGCCAGCCATACAGACTGATATTCAGAACAGTGCCTCCATGTGTGATGGTTCTTGGGTGGTTTGCAGAGGGAATCTGCTCCTAGTGTTATGTGAGTAAATCACACTTGAGTTTCTGCATAAGCCCCTCTACTTAGGCCACATCATTGTGAAATGTGAAACATACCATTAGGATCATGTTGCCTGATATTAGAAGACATGTTTGCAGAAGAGGAGGATTTTAATTCTTGAACTGAGGGTTTCTTATTTGAACTGTGCCTTTATTTTGTCATTTTGATTTGTGCTTTATAATTTGCTAACAGGAGATTGCTTAATGTTTTGCAGCCCTCAAGAAACAACATCCCATTTACTACGGATCCATCAGATTAAAGCAGCCCTAAGCAGGACTTTTTTTCAGCAGGGACGTGGGGGAATGCAGTTCTGGCACCTCCAGCACTGAATATATGTAATGGCAAGGGGTGCTGGGGCATGCTAGAGGGTCTATTGTTGTTGTCTGCTGGGGATTATAATGTTGCTTCGGATAAATTGTTGCGGAAGGGTCTATTGTGGATGGCTACTGGAGGGTCTACTGATGCTGGCTGCTGGGAGATTGTTTGAGGCTGCTGGAGGTCTGTTGTTACTGGAGGGGGCTATTGTTTCTGGGGAGATCTATTGTTGAAAAGATTCAAGTTACCATTAATACAAATTACTTAGCACTCCAAAATGAATGGTTCTCTATTCTCTAAAGTCTTAGGGTGGTTCCTTATCTATGAAGGACAAGTTTTGACAGCAGCATTGTCTGAGGAGGGTAGTGTTAGAAGGACTTTATATGCAGTTACAGAAACATATTTTTTCCTTCTGGGAGTAAAGGTTTTGAGTAAATAAATAAAAGTTGAACATTGAAAGCACCTCTGTCCGTGTTACATGGTTTGTGTCAACTCTCCAACGTTTGCTGCACAGCTTGGTCTACTAAAGGAAGTAGAGACATAACCCCAGGATCATCAAGTAAAAAGAAAAACTGTTATGAGGGAACAGGCTTCTATGTTAATGCCAGTGACACTGTATTATATATGTAATTTTATATACCGTATATTTTTTTATTTTATTTTGCCTTTAGTACCCCTTCAAATAAAAACCACAAATAGGTAAGTCCATGGGTGAGTTCCTCTGTAAACAAAACAGTCCAAATTGTCTATTTAGAACATAACATGAGCAATATTCGTATGTAAGCAATAAAACAGTTTTTGTCCTAAAAATTTTTTACCAATGCAAGATAGTATGTTTTTGAGGCAAAAAAACCCAAAGAACAAAATAAGAATCTTCATGTTCTTTCAGATTTACACTCTATATTTTGTATGTCAGAGATGGAAAAGTGTAAGATAAAATTCATATCTAGATTACAATCTGCAGGAGAAGCTAGCATAAAACATATTACCTTTTATCTCAAAACATTAGGGTCAAGTTGTGATTATGTGCCCTGAAGGTTTCAGCAATATATATTTCATCTGTCTGTCTCAGGACAGGATATTGTTTTTTGAAATATCAGGTTTTACTATCAGCCTTTATTCTAAAATTAATAAAACAATGACATTACAATATAAACCCTAAGAAAAATCACTATAAAGCATAGAGAGAATATAAATCTAGAAAGTAAACATTGTATCCTCAGATAGTGAGGTATTGTGCTAATATTTTTTTGGTCACTTATTTTCACTTTTTGTTTAAAAAATTGTAATACTAAAAATCCCTTGTCCTGGCTTATTCCACTGTGCCAAAGTGTTTGTTATTTGCTTAATACTCATAACGATCAACACAAACTACTTTAATCAGATTGCCTTGTTTCTGAAATATTGGTCCAGCCCATCAAAGGTAAAACAGCCATTTCAGGACTGTAACAGGCCCCATCCTCATGAAATGCCTTGTATCCTAAGCTCCTAACAGCCCCAGGGTTACATATTGAAGAACTGTAAAATCTCCTTATCTTTAACCAGAGTAAAGTTTAAATGATAAGGGTTTCTTAGGGGCTATGCAAGTTATGCATCTAATCTAACCATCTCTCCACTGGTTGGGTAAAGCAGGCTATACACCAACAAAATGTCATTAAATTGCTCCTTATTAAATTTGTTTAAGTTTCTAATCATTAGTGGGGTCAAATCAATATTTGTTTTCGCCCCCAGCAGTGGGAAGATTTGAAGAAGGAGGATGGAACATTTGAATTAATTAATTTCTAACAGCATATGTGGTTCTCGTTCAGTAACATCCAATTGTTCCAAAACTGAAAGTTAAATATAAATTACATTTGCAACTACTTTCAAACAGCATTCATCAAGCAATTTAATGTACTTAGAATCTTTGCACCATATTTTGTGTGAATTTTCAAAAATATACTAGTGTATGGCCAGCTTAAAAATGTGTCTAAAGACTGTATCTCTGTGAGAAATTAATGAGCATTTCCAACCACTACAGGAATGGTTGCCACAGAGATGTAAGGTTCTATTTATCAATGTTTATGCTAAATATTCACATAACTTTCACAATTATTTTAATGGAAGTATGAGAATCTTGGGTGAAAGTTGTGTTAATATTGGGTTAAAATTGTTTGAGTTCAGGGTAGAAACATTGATAAATAAACCCTATAGAATCCATTTTCAAAACTAGATGGCTAAGACCTGTTGACCAAGTCAGAGAGAAAGAAACAGGCAAAAGGGCCAACCATTTGAGGATGGTCAAATGTTGCAAATGGAAACGTGAGAATCTTGAGTGAAGGTTGTGCTTATCTTGGGTAAAAGTTGTTTGAATTCAGGGTGAAATCATTGATAAATAAACTCCATAGAATAAGCTTTTCAATATTAAATGACTAAGACTTGTTGACCAAGTCAGAGAGAAAGTAACAGTCAAAAAGGGTGAACCATTTAAGGATGGTCAAATGTTGCACCTTCTCAATGATACATCCTCCTATCTAAGGTAAGCTTCAGAAAGGAAGGGTTTTACTAAGGGAGAACCACAGTCATTAGGAATGCTCTGAGCTGTAGAGAAGAGGATAATCTGACTCTTCGGTGCGCTGTAATGTAAAGTGCAGGAAGGTGCCATTAAAGAAGAGTGGATTGGAGGAGTCTCACATCGCAAACCTCTTATTGCCCAGTTACGGCTGTAAGCCTTATTCCTTGAGCAGGTGCAGAATTTACATAGCCTGCCTGCAGATACATTTTTGATGTTTATTAAACTATATATAGCAAACGTTTCATATAAAAGTTTCACATACTGTACATACAGTACAGACTTACTGTCCTCAAATTACGTTCATCAGCAAAGAAGCCTTTGTGAAAAAATGAAAGCATTCTAGCAGTATCAGTTAGGTGCTTTTATTAATATTGAAAACAGCATTTCTGATCAATATGAGGATTCTGGGCACCTCTACAATCAGAAGAAAGCAAACAGCAGGGTGATGTTCTTCTGCATTGAGGTGATCCTGCCCAGATCTTCTACAGGAGCTGCACATGTTCCAGTCTTGGTCCCTTCTCTTGCTCAGCCATTCATCCATTCATCCATCCATTACTCTCTCATCCATCCATCCAGTTGCCTCGTCTTTTCTTCTACTCTGTTGATGGTTTACAGATATAGATGAAGGTTTTAATGGACTATGTGACTGTACACTTCCCCTAGGAGTGCCATATGTACTGGGTACTTGTACACTTTTTGAATTTACCTCTACAGTCACCCTACATTCATTTCCATCTACTCCTTTTACAAGGTAAGGTCCATGGAAACGTTATCCCTCCTTTGAACATTCCACCCATGCTTTCGCCTACCCGAGTTGCTCAGAAAATGTTAAAAGTTTCACCCACTTGGCAAGAGAAACTTCAGAATGTCAAAAGAAATAGATGACTGTTGGTGTGACTATGCTCTATTACTTAAACATTAGGAATCCATGATTTGACTCCTCCAGTCTGTATATTTGACAGGCAATCGTTAATTACCAGCAGAAGTCATTGCTCTACCATGACGCTACTTTTTAGTTACTTGAGCTTTTCTTTCTCAAGACACATGGCATAACCGACTTTGAACCTGGAGGGCATAAATTGAGTTAGAATCACTGATCTACTTTCAGAATTTTTGTCCATGCTTTTCATTTTTTGCTGTGATAGCTGATCAATATCTAAACCCTGTCACCTTACTGCCAAACAGCAATCTTGAATAAGGAAGATGTTATATCTCATTTGACAGGTGGATGGAAAGTGATGAAGGGGAAAGGGGTTTTTAGTTGGCAGTTATTACACAAACCTATGTTCCTGACAGGCGCATGTCTGTCTAGAGAACAGGACCAGACTGTGCCTCAAAAGAGAGAACTTCAGATTATGATGGGGAAAAAGCACTGAACTGCACTATACAAAATATGAAGGAACATACGGCAGTGGGTGCTGAGCACTACCACTTATTATGCTGTTAGGAAAGTGTCAAAGCAGACTGGTAGGTTATAGTTCAGCAAAAAATCCAAATACACAAGTTGCAAGATTTTCTAGTAAACCATATGCTAAATTATTTTTGAATACGGAACAAATTCAAGCAATATTCCAAGTGTGACCATTTGTTAAGATAAATCATTAGCTAACCATGGTTTTAAAAGTAGAAGGTTTTTGCTGTTTCACACCAATACCTGCTAACAGTATAACACTATAGGTACTAGGTACACAGTGGACATTTGTTATGAGACACTAGCAATTGCAAAATGTTAGCAATCTGTTACACTGCAAAGTATTAGATAGAAAGATAGATAGATAGATAGATAGATAGATAGATAGATAGATAGATAGTTTGGTTTTAAATAAATTGCTTGGATAAAAGAATTCCAGATAACTGTTGAGCTGATTAGGGCTACACACCACCCAGATCAATGTATTTCTGTGGTGGGTACAGCCCGATTTTTCTGATCAGCCATGGATAAGAAAGCCTGCACAAATCAATGTCAGAAAGACATTGTCCATGGGCGTTCACATATAATTGTACATGCAACAATTAGCTGCAGTTAGGGATGGATGTGCATCCTGGAACTCAAACACTTTACCTCCAGCAAAATCCTGCTTCCTGCATCCCACTCCAGTGCTTTGTGTTGATATGGCTAAGTAACAGCCAAACTCCTCATCACAAGTGTCCTTACAAAAACTTGTAGTGCTGAAGAGGAAAGGGGGTGCCTGACCAAGTCTATCAGATGATAGAGTGCTCTGGGCTCTGCAGTCTAATATAGTGCACAGTTATATTTAGATATACAAAGACGAGGGCACACTAAGTGCAGTAGAGGTAAAAGCTTTAATGTTAAAATAAAATGCAACTTGGCCACTCACAAAGTTAAAATAGGAAAGGCATGTACTTAACACTCCCAGGCAGACACCTCTTTGAGTTCACTTTTGTAATCCTGGATAGCAGTGCTGTCAGATGAAGGAATAGTTGCAGCTGAAGGACATATCAGAGCTCTATACACAGGCACAGTGTGTTGCAGGGTAGGCATGACAAAGAAGGAGGTCCTTTGTAGCATGTAGCCATGCGCCATGTGCCCTGCTCCACCCGCATGTGGCATCATTCAGGAGATCTCCTGGACAATGACACATTATTACTAAGGATTTTGGTTCACTGCAATGAGGATTCACAGCAAACTTTATCTGTACATGGTTCTCTGAACGGAAGAACTGGGCAGGTAATGCGGAAGATTTGGCCTGCATGAATCTCTGGCTGCTACTGCAGCTGGAAGTTATTTATTTGTTAGTGGTATTATGAAAAGTCTAGTGTGGAATTGGGGGTGGGGTATATCCCTTTTCTTTTTTGGGGGGTCCTCCCTTAAAATCCATACCATACCCTCATTAAGGATAAGTGTTTAGTATGGATGTTGAGGAAAATCCTGGATTCTTTGTTTACAAACAGAACAAAGGGGCTGGAAGATGTCTTTAGGAGCACTTTAAATGTGTTTTTTTTTCTGTAAATGTTTGCATTAGTATATCATACATGTGCACCACTTCACGTGCAGCTTTACAGTGGAACATCACCCAAATGGGGAAGTTTAGCTGTTAATAATTAGCTCCTCCTCCCCCCTTCCTCTGTCATGTTTGGCAGCTAATTATTTTTGGCGGGAAGGGGTTACCTGGTTTAAGAGGTACCCACTCCCACTTCTGCTCAGATCACCTATGCGATCTCCCCCCTCCCTTCCCGCAGTCTTTTGCAACACGCCACAGGTCCCACTGTGGGACCATTCACAAGGTGCAGCATGGCTTGCATATGCGCAGTGGCCAGCTGGCTATGAAGCCACAAGCAGTCACATCTGGCTCCCCACAGTTAAGATGCCAGCGCCAGGGGCCGAAGACTGGTGAAAAAGGCAGCCCAGGTGAAAATGGCACTAGATCCTGGAACAGGAGAGTGGCTGTTTATTAAAATTCAGCAGCTACAGTTTTTGTAGCTGCTGACATTTCATTTTTAAAATGGTGATCAAAGAACCTCTGAAAGGCATCCTCCAATCATTATGTATTTTTAATGTGGTTAAAGAGTATTATGTAGCACAGCTAACCTAAAAAACCAATCCTTCAAGGAATAAAAACACAGCAGTAGAATAGTGTTAGGTAGCACTAGCACCAAATTCTACATAGGTAGCTAGAAAATAATAATAATGCAATAATAATAGAAATAATGAGCATAAACTTCCTTATACTAACAGTTCACTCTAAACTGAGTACCATATGTAATTACTGCACTTTAAGGCTGGCCATAGATTATGTAATTTTCTTTCCTTCAATCACAGGTTGAAGAAAAGAAAGTCGCTTGATTCCCCCATCAACACAGTCAGTATTGATGGGGGAATCCCTCCCGCTGTGCTATTGTATTCTGACAGACAGAGGTTTCCCAGCCATCAGAATACAATAGCCAGCAGCAGTGTTCACATGAAAAAACCCAACAGGCTGAAGTCAATCGATAGATCAATTTCATTACAACCAGCCTGCCCATAGATGGATCAAAATTTGGCTTGTTCCTGCTGAACACAGACTGTTGTCTATGGCTGGCTTTTCTCAGTCCATACGCAGTATATCGCTGTCTACATAAAACCTTATCACTGCTCAGGTTGTGCTTAGTGTTCCAAGTATGGCATCTATAACACTGAGTGCAGACTGAGTGGAAAGAAAGTTTTATGCAGGAAATGGCATATATGTCTTGAGTTTAAAAGTAATGATAAATATTATGAGGATCAGTGTTTCATCAGTTTACATCAGTATTTACATTGTTTTTTTATCAGTTTCTACATCAGTTTTTTTACACCCACTACCAATGGAAAAATGGACCGCTTGTTCATTTGCATGTATGTTTTTCATCTGTTCCATTTAATAGAAAAAAAACGCAGACTTGTTCCATTTAAAAAACAGACCTGAACGTAAGCGGACAAAAAACTGATGTAAATAGACGACGTCCATTTTTCATCCGTTTTTTCATAGAAATGCATTAATGTCCATTTTTTTCATCTATCCGTTGACAAACAAACTGCCCATGTGAAAGGAGCCTTATGCTGGTGAGTTAAATCACTCTAGGGTTCTATCAAACAGCGGTCTGTTTTTTTCATCAGTTCAGTCAGATTTTTTTAAAGTCCCTTTCACACTTGCGGATCGTTTGTCCATTTTTCATCCATCCATTGATGGATGAAAACCGGACATCAATGAATCTCTATGTAAAAAAAGATGTAAACAAATGTCAGAAAGAGATCAATAACTGCATTAACAGACCTCATGGGTAACGCTAAACTGATGTCCTGTAGAGGTTTTCAAAGCATCACCTATGGAAAATATAGGGTATTGACATTTTTTCACTGTTTTACAGGTGCACGCAATTTTAGTTCTTGTTGGGTATCTAATTACTTGGTGCAACTTCATCTTTTATATTTTACCAAAAAATGGGTAAATTATTGTGTTTGTGTGCCCTAATATTAACTTTGGTGTACTTTTTTACTGAAATTTTGTATTTTGTAAACTGTTGCGCTAAGATCATGTGACAAAAATTTTTTTTTAACTACCACAAATTTATTCTCTAGGGTGTCTGCTTTCAGAAAATATATATATATTTTTTTTGGGGGGGGTTTAAGTAATCTTCAGACCTAAAAAGAAATGGCCCTGGTACTCAAGTGGTTAAGTGGGTGTAAAAAACTGATGTAAAAACTGATTACAATTTTATGAAAAACTGCTGTAAACTGATGAAAAACTGATGACAAGGTATCTGTTTTTTCTCTGAAAAACCGTGACTGAACTGATGAAATAAACGGTCCGCATGTTATGTTTTAGAATTTTGCTATTATTACATTATTATTCTGGTTGGACACAGAGTGCTCTTTTTCTGCTTTACTAGTTTAACTCTCTAGCATTTCGATAGATACAGCTGGTCTGCTGGGTGTCAGTACTTGGAACATTAGTGCAGCCTGAGGTTTTATGCAGACAGCGATATATGAGTTAAAGAGAATTGATTCATTATATATGGTACTTAATTTAGAGGGAGTTATCAATATAAGGAAGTTTATATCTAAATGATGAGTTCACTTTAAAAACAAAACTCCCATTATTTTTTCAAAAATGTGCATTTACTTTTTTTTTTGGAGCCTGGAAAGGATTGCACCAGTGATCAGCAGATCGCTGGTGCCATGCAGGACTGCAAACTGTCAGTGTACCTGTGTGCCTGTACATCCCGTACAGGGAAGCAGATAACAGTCTGACAGGGAGACTCAATGAACCACCACAGCACTCAACAGCGCCATGGTAGTTAATTGAGAACTGCAAGCCAAGAGCCACAAAGCCTTTCTGGACTTATAGTTGATTCATTCACATAACTATGTGAATGAATGGTGTGTGTGGGCAGAGCCCAGCAAGGCCACGGTGTTTTCAAAAGTGACAGCTACTGACAGCCTGTACTGCTATTACAGGGAGGGGGGGATCCGGCAGCGGCTGCAACAGTGGATACATGTTCCACTCTAAGAACATTGAAACATGTAACATGTTCCCAAAGATTAACCTATCCTTTATTATTTCTTGTTCAAACATTTTATTGGCATTATAACAGGGGGAAAAGACATTGGCAGTAGACATTACACAGGCAGGAAAACACAGGGAATAATAATCACAGTAATAATGTCTTTGCGAAGAGGGGGGGAGGGAGAATTAAGAGAACAATACAACAATTCTCATGAAGTTAAATGGGCGAAGGCTATAAGCAAAAGATATCAAAACATCAGAATGAGTTGGACAGGTGGAGATACAAACTCCCCAAAGCTACATGAGGGGGTCGGGGTAGTCAGAAGGAAAGTGGGGGGCTAAAGAAAATGACTCCACAACCAGTAGAGAAGGGTGGGGTAATATGCGAATGCAGTAGGAAATGGTACCAGAATAATGCAGAATGTATATAGTTTTTATATCACGGATGAAGAAGTGATTTGTCAAAATTTGGCGGGAGAAAACACTCTACCCAGGGGTTTCAAACACTCAAGAATTTAGGGATAGTATCTAGGATTGTAGTTTCCACCTTGGGTACATGAAGGGGGGGCGTGGTGACTGGGGTTGTGAGAAGGGAATACAGGCATGAAATGAGGCCACATCTATGGGGGTCTTTATGACAAGTCCGTTCAAAGGGAGACATGGTGTTAGTTTGGTTAGTTGTTGTAGTGTAAGGAGTGTAAAAGTGTTGCAATTGTAAGTATCGGAATATTTCAGAAGCTGGGAGGTCATATGTAGCGAGGCAAAGGATTTAAACTTGTTCCTCAACAGAAAATGATGGGTGCGGAGCAGGTTTGCTGAGGTCCATAGTTTGAATGAGAGTGGCGATGACCATGCTGGGGGAAAGGCCGGATTCCGGAGATATGAGAGCAATGGGTTATGCAGTGATTGTAGGAGATAGCGAAATTTCAGTTTGTCCCATAGTGATAGAAAGTGAGAGGTGATGGGGTTCGCAGTCTATTGGTCTTACCCAAAGTAGGTTAGCAGTAGACAAGGGATCACATTCTATAGTATCAAGGACAATCCATTGAGGGATTTTGTGGGTCGCATGGTATTTTGGCAACTGTGCTAATTGTGCCGCCTGGTAGTACTTGCCGATATCTGGAAGACCAAGACCACCGTCTTGGTCTTGGGGCGGTATAGGGTGGAGCAGGGTACGTGGGGGCAGACAGTGCCCCAGATGTAGGATAAAATGTGAAGTTGTAATGTGCAAAGATAATGTGTGGTTACTGGGATTGGGAGAACTCTGAATAAATATAAAATTTTGGGAAGAATTGACATTTTTACGACTGCTATAGCCATGCAAGTGGTAGGGAGGACCATTTGGTCATGAGAGTAGTAAGATGGGTTAGCATAGGAGTATAGTTAGCTGCATATAAATCTCATATGATGGGGGTCAATTTTATACCCAAGAAAGGAATATAATGTTGTGACCAGGGAAATGGAAGAATCTGTTTCAGGTGGGCCAAATCTTTAGGAGGGAGGGATATATTAAGTGCCATTGATTTCTGGGGGTTTATTATAAGGCCAGAGAGTGAGCCAAACCTCTCGAGAAGCCAGAGGAGGGAAGGAGAAGAAGTCAAGGGAGAAGTGAGAAAAAGTAGAACGTCATCTGCAAAAAGGCATAGTTTGTGGTGAGAGCCACCAAGCTCGAGTCCATGGACATCCGGATTAGCCCTAATTAGAAGGGCCATTGGTTCTATGGCCAAAGCAAAGAGTAGGGGGGAAAGAGGGCAGCCCTGCCTAGTGCCATGGGAAAATGGAAATTGGGCAGACCTGTGTCCTAAGTATCTAATTCTGGCCGAGGGCTCTCGATATAGTGAGAAGATCCAGGATAAAAAGTGAGGGCCAAAGCCCCATCGGTGCAGAATGTAGTGCAGATATGGCCACGAGACTGTGTCAAACGCCTTCCGGATGTCTAAGGACAGGAAACAGGTGGGAATGTTGCGAGATTTAGCTATATGTGCCTAGAGAGTTGCATGTATGTTGTTGTCTTCGGCTTGTCAAGTTGGAATGAAGCCCACTTGATCATTGTGGATTAAAGATCCTATACACGAATTGAGGCATGTGGAAAGAATTTTGGCTAGTAATTTGATATTAATATTGAGGAGAGAGATTGGCCTGTAATTGGACCACTGCCTGTTGTCCGAATTTGGTTTTGGGATCATTGAGATGTTGGCTTGAACTGTTTTTGGGCTGAAGGTATGGCCTGATAGTATGGCATTAAAAGCATTAGTAAGGATGGGCGTTAGAAGGTGGGCAAATTTTTTGTAATATGTGGTGGAAAAACCATCAGGTCCTGGGCGTTTACGAAGCTTTAAATATTTAATACCGTTTAAGGTTTTGGTTGGGGTAATGGGTTGCTCTAGAGCTGTCAGTTGGTGCTCCAAACGTTTCGGGAAGGAGAGGGAGGCCAGGAGGGTGTCAGCCTGGGAAGGGTCAAAGGGTGTGGAGGAAGAGTAAAGACGTGAGAGATGTTTGTGAAAGATTTGCAAGATGCGTTCCGGGTTACTAGTGGGATTGCCAGAAGTGGTGCGTAACTGAATAGGTCTGGTGATCTAATCAAGCCTACGAAGCGAAAGAGCTAAAAAGGTACTGGGTTTGTTTGCTTTTGTATAGTATTTGTGTTGGGATCTACGAAGTGAAAGCTCCTCCTGATCCGTGAGGAAAAGATCAAGGGCCAGTTGAGATCGTTCCAGAGCTTCACGGTTGGCTGGGGAAGGGGTCGCTTGGAAGGCTTGATGAGAATGGTTGTAGGTTTGTTCAAGGAAAAGGCGTTGCTGTCTTTTCTATTTATTTTAAAAGGATGCTTTACTAATGCAGCAATGGGTTGGGTTTGCTAGTAAGTTGTCATCGATGATCCAGGAGGGGTCAGTAGGGGATGAAGCCAGAGAGGCCATGGATGTGAGTATGGCGCTATGATCCGACTAACGAATTGGAAGTATTTCAGAGGCCAAAAGCCGAGAGGAGGAGCTAGCAGTTATGAGAATGTGGTCTATTCTAGAGAAGGTCTTATGAGGGTGAGAGTAGAAAGTATATTGGCGTTTAATCAGGTTAAGTTATCTCCAGGTATCTATCAAGGAATAACACTGTAGTATGGCTTGGAAGGTTTGTTTGGAGGTAGGAAGGGGGGAAGGTTGAGGGGACTTGTCAAGGAAGGAATATAAGGTACAGTTTGAATCCCCGCAAACAAACAGAGTACCTCGTTTGTGGTGATCAATAACCGAAAATAAGTGGGAAAGAAATGGTAGGGGACCTTGGTTCGGGGCATAATATGTAGTAATGGTAACGTCCACATCTAAAAGTTGTCCGATTAGCAGGAGATAACAAACCTCAGGGTCTTTGATCTCATTACACAGTGTAAAGGCGATGAGCACCCCTCTGCATTTGGTTGTGGCAGAGGCCGTGTAGACCTGTGGGTAGCAGGGGCCAAAGAACTTTTGAGTAGAATCGGGATTGTAGTGTGTTTCTTGTAGGCAAACTATATGGGCTTTATGTGATGCAAAGGAGCGGAAAGCCTTATTGTGTTTCTGTGGTATGTTAAGTCCCTGAACATTCATAGCCCTGCGTTTAGCGATAGTAGTGGGGCAGAGGTTTTTAAACAGTTGGTGGGTGTGACCTTGAATCTTTAGGGATTCCTTGCTGCGGGCTGCTTGTAGGAGATGCTCTTTAGTGTGAAAAAAGTGGAGTTTGGCTATGATATCACGTGGCGGGCCATCAGAGCATTGTGGAGCTAGTGCCTATGAACCCCGTCCATTTCCAGGCATTCAATTGGAATGGCTGGGGCAAGCTTTTGGAATAGCGCTGTGACGATTGATTGGACATTGATGACCGATTCTGGAAGGCCACGGATTCGTAAATTTGAGCGCCTTGCCCGGTTTCAAAGTCCTCAAGACGAGCTTGCAGTGTCGCGTTTTCGTCATGCAGAAGGTCAAGGTCATCTGCATGCATCTGAAATGAGGCATCAAGATCATCTACTCTCTGTTCCAGGTCAGCAGTGCATTGTCCTAGTTCGTGAATTTCTCTAAACAGCGTGGCTGTGATGCGGTCAGAGGTTTGTTTCAGGGCTCTGTGCAGCATTTTTTCAAAGCGTGTGAGTAGGTCAGGGGATGTAAGGTCAGGTGTAGAAGCGTGTGTGGAGGTCTCTGGGTCAATATCAGACTCACCCTCTGATGCACAGGAATGGCTGGGCTGTGTATCTTGCAGGGCTGCATATATTTGTGCAGCATGCTTGCTGCCAGGGGATGGAGCGGTGGCCATCTTGGAGGAGGCTTTGGCCAGGGCCTCCTTGACAGACTTGCTGGGCGGCGGAGCCTGGTGATGGGTAGCTCCCCTGACCATGCTGGAACGAGTCTGGGGGGTTGCCACGGAGACCGGAGACGCTTATTTAGCTGTGCGGGTCAGGATCCGCGGGCGGGCAGCTGTGTTACTTGACGGTGAGACGGAGCCTTAGAAGGACATGTCCGTCCCACCAGCCGCGCACGCGCACTCCCTTTAATACTTCTAATATTGTTGCACTATTATTGTTTTCTATCTACCTGGAAGTGGGTGCAAGCGCTACCGAATACTGTTTATTTCTGTGTTTTTATGCCTTGGAGAATTAGGTTAGCTGCTGCACAAAATGTTTTTCTTTTTCTCTTTTGTGCTATAGAATTGTTAGTTGCATTTTAAATTTTGCCCTTTAAGCCTTACTAAAAGAGCTGCTGCCTGCTGAATGGCAGTTTTTACATTTTTTTGTGTTGGTGCATGTCCACCATGGCATTACCCAGCTACCCACACCTTTCGTTTGACAATCTCTTGCCTATTAGCCTAGAAAATTGCTTTGTTTACAAACAGAATAAAAATGTTTGGGAAATGTCATTTAGTGGCAAATGGTATTTTTTTTCTATTTCAAAATGTCAATTTTACTTTAGTACATCTTTCAGGTGTGCCACTTGACAGGTAGGTTTAAAGTATAAAGCATGTTATTTAAATGTGGATTTTGTTTCATTTAATCCTTATTAAAAGATCTGCTCCTCACCAGATGGTATTTTTTAAAAAATATATGTTTTGTGCGTTGATACATGTCCTCCCTGACTGCTCTTCTTGCCCTTCTTTCACAATCTCTTGCCTATTAGTCTTCAAAATGGGGAAAAATTATTTTCCTCTAATTGACTTAAATGGGGTTCACATTAAAGTTTGTGAATTTTTAGACATGTTCACTGAAAATGCCCGTGAATCAAAATCAAGCAGCTTTGGCCATCACTCCATATACAGTATAAAACAGGTCAACATCTTTATCAGGTATATCTTTGTTACAGATCCATATTTTTTTATTAAAAGTGTACATTTTTTTTTACACAAAATCATAAGAAAAATATTTTTTTAAATCTAATCAAGCTCACTTCCAAACCTAACATATATGTATGATTCTCATAAATGCCAGTCTTTATACTATTAGGAGGATAATTAGAAAAATTCATGTGAGCCACATATATCCATAATGACATCAGCCATTCATTATCTGTATTTGTCAGCATAGAAAATTGGGAATAACCATAGAGAGGGTCCAAAACAACTTTCAATGCAGAGTATTTGCATATATAGAGGCAGATTATAATTTTTGTGTATAACATTAGTCTATAGGCAATGATTGTTTGCTAGAAATCAATATGGCAATTGTATTTTTTTCTTCCTATCAGATACTTTCATCAATATATACACATTGCAACATTCTGGAGCAATACCTGGAGTTAGTAGTATGACAGATGTGACAATCATGGAGCAGATGATGAGGATAACCAGCAGGGCAATGGCTATTCCTTTCCAATTCCTCTGCGGAGGGTTGCTCCCCACCAGCTCCTGTAATCAACACAAAAGAAAACATTTATCAGTATAACTGTGCTGCCAATTTCAACACAACTGTTAGGACTGGATGGATAGATTTGAGGCTCTCAAAGAATGAAACAATGGGGATATAAAAAGAACAACTAGGCTTGGGCATATTGTGGCTGACTTGGGATCTGGCAGCTTTTGGCTATAGGTCATTGCTTGCCCTATAGTAAAAAGTTTTTCAAAGACCTCAGGTTTCAAAACCGCTGAAGTGTTAGTGTTATATGATAACGGGGCTTTATTCATCAATGTGTCTGAAGGAAAAAATTGTTATCTCACTGTAAAAAAATGACAGCTGGACTAATTGTTTGCCATAGGTGACAAGAACAGATTTTCTTTCAGATGCTGAAAAATAAGCCCAACTGTGCTGCAGAGTCAACATTATATCATCCACGCATTACAGCCTTTCAGCCAGCTTTGACATGAACTCAAGCACTATCTTAGGGATTTGATAACACTTCTGAATATCAACATTGCATACAGCGTATGAGCTGCAACTCCTGATAGAGATATCAGTCACCATCTGTAGTATCAGGGTACTGCACAGCACAAAAAAGGCTGATTATCATAGGCACAAACAGCTGGGAAGCTGGCCATGCAGGATGCTAGAGACTGAAAATCTTTAGCGCTTTATACAAGATTTCAGGAGATACCCATAACCAGAACATCACAAGGAACACATGGGATGACTTACTAAAACTGTAGAGTGCAAAATCTGGTGCAGCTGTGCATGGTCAGCTGCTAACTTCAGCTTGTTCAATTAAATTTTGACAAAAAAACTGGAAGCTGATTGGTTTTTATGCACATCTGCACCAGATTTTGCACTCTCAAGTTTTAGTAAATAAACCCTACAGTTCTTTTTTAACAACCAAAATGTTTCTAAAACATTCACTGGCTCTCTGCAGTCTGAAGACTGAGCGGTCTTTTATCGCTCAGTTATCGGTCTGTAGCTGGCGGAGGACAGATGCAGCATGGGACCATTGCTGCATCCACCTAGGTGAATATAATTTAGGGTTTTTTTTTACAAATCCCATACTTCTCATTTAATGAATTATGAAATATTGTTAGTGAAACGGAAATACGCTGAAAGTAACCATTTGGAATGCTTGATTTTTCTGTGCTTTTTACCTGCAATGTTTTGGTTGACATTATCTCTTATTGATGGCCATACCTGTCACTGGCCTTGTCTAATCAGTCCAGGCATAAACATTATTACATTATGGGTAAGATCAAACCCTGCCATTAGGCTTTAAATCTTTTCTCCATCAGAACAGCCCAGAATGTGGGTGGAGAGGAGTCTGGAGCATGCTGAACTTACTCCACCATAGCTGTTATCATTTTATACCTGTTAGAGCTTTTTTGTGTGTTCCAGGCATTGGTGATGGGGAAAAGATCAATAACAGGGAACCTATAGGCAATGCTGTTGACTTGCTGTTTGTCTTCTGCTTGCCTTTATTGGGCACATTTTCCACAGTGCAGGTTCCCTCTAAATAGGTCATAGACAATCTCTCTATTCAGCAATTTACATACAATGAATTACAGTCATCAGTATTTATATATCATGCAAAATATTAATTAGCAATCCAATTATTATCAGATTTGCTGAGACCTAAATGTGAATCAATACTTATTTAGTCACAAACAAAAGTGTGTTGCCCTGAATAATTGAATTGGAGAATAGAACAGTGACACATTTCCAATTTTGCCTTGCAGCACTTGATCCGTATCACTATGACAGTATGGGACCTCAGAATATTTAATAAAGTCTGAGATGATATCACTTGTAGTTGAATTCCTTATTGTATTTTGATAGCAATACTGTAATCTACATACACAAGAAGCCCTTGGAAACCAAACTTAGAAAAAGACAGTTTGTGAAAGGCCCACATTTATGAGCAGTACTAGATGTGAAGTATAGCCTAATTACCTAATGTATGTACTATGCAAGCATGAAAGCTTGTTTGTACAATGTAATATGATATTCTGTCTGTCATGACATCCTATCCAATTCTGGAATACTAATAGTATTTTTCATTCCTCTTATACAGCATCAGTTCCTTTTGTTCCTCAGTAACCAATATATAAGAAAATCCATATAATGCAAACAAGAAAATGAATCCCTCGAAGCATGGAACACAGCCATCCTACACTGAAAATTATTTATAAACATCATGCAATGATCAAATGGGAACCTGCAGGCACTACAAAAATATTCGGATAGAGTATTCCCAGAACTTCCCAGAGGGATGGATCTTACAGTCAGTCTTCAAAATGTTTCAGGTGTCAATTGTGTCAATTTAAATTGGAAATTAGAAATAAATGTAGCTATTGTGTTTGGAGGATTGGGATTTCTGTTTCCAACTCTTTCAATGTTCTTTGTCTGTTTTTTTGCTTATGGGTATATGCTGTTTGTGTATGGTGTTTTTATAAACATCCTATGGCCAAAATGAAAACTGTCACCAAGCTGTCCTCTCTGCATATTGCAGGGACAAAATTTTCCATCAGTTCTACAATTGTTTGGTTAAGTATAGAAAGGTTAAAAAGCTCCCTATTTCTATTTTAAACCAGCTGCATACAGTAACATGCTGAGATGGACTATTTATTACAAGAGATGCTACAATAAATATTAATGGAGCTTTAAGGGTTTTATGGCAGTATTTCTCTTAATAACCAATCTGTATTTGGACCCTCCCATAGAAATTAAACAGGATTTTTATTATAAGCTATTAATCGAACATAAAATTGACCCCCAAAATAACAAATAACCCAATACTTTTTTTGTAACAATTATACCTTTACTGTTAAAGAAATTCTATATTCTTTTTGTAATATTAAGTTCTCCATTAACTCTGTTAACTTTTATTTACATTGTGGAGGAATTGGGCTAGCGCAGACAATAAGTAGAAGAGTAGAGGTCTATGACATGGCAGGAAGAAAAGGGAGCTGTGGCTGTGCTTGGAAATCTGCTCTTCCTGGAAAGGACGCATTTTCTGGATAATGTAAAGAAGAAGTATGTCCAAGCAATTCGTTCTGCACCCCTATAGCCCGCTAAACCTAGTAAAGCTAAAGCCTGCTGTTGGCTGATGTCAAAGAGCCATTCCAGGCTTGGAAAAATCACGAAGTTGGGATCCACCCAGATGCCTGGACTGGGAGCTGGCTCAACCTCTCAACGAGCCACTTACTGCCTAGGCCAACTGCTCCCTCCCCCTGCACAGCCAAGCATTCCAGTGAGCTGAGCAATCTGCAGTCTTTGATCGCTCAGTTCTCAGTCTGGAGTCGGCAGGAGATAGGTGCAGCATCCACTTAGGTGAGAATAATTTTGTTTTTACAAATCCCATACTTCTCTTTTAATGAATTATAAAATATTGTTAATGGAACAGAAATATGCTGCAAGTAACCATTTTAATTGCTTGGCTTTTCTATGCTTTTTATCTGCAATATTTTGACTGACATGATCTTTTAATGATGGCCATACCTACCAATAACCTGGTCTAATCAGTCCAGGCATAACTACTAATACAGGGTGGGTAAGCTCCAACGCTGACATTAGGTTTCAAATGTTTTCTCCATCAGAACAGCCCAGAATGTGGGTGGAGAGGAGTCTGAAAGATGCTGAACTTATGTTCACCATAACTGTTAGCATTTTATGGCTGTTATAGCTTTTTTGTTTTGTTAAAGTGAAAAAAAGAATCACTATAAATAAATATAATTCATAATATACCTACAAAACACATAACTACATAGCCTGCTGATTTGCACATGAATTGGAACTTCAGAATGAAATAAAACTCCTTTAGAAAGCTGTAATTTAATCGGTTGTAGTTTAAAAAGCTTTTTTTTGTTTATAATTAAGACATGCTTAATTAAACTGGAAAGCATTTAATTAGGCAAATTAACACCATCTTTGCCACCAAGGTGGACATAGGAATAAGTAATACTTTTTGCAGCTATCACTGGTAAAGTAGTAGTTAATCTTACTAATTAATTATACAACTTTTTAACTATAATTGATTATTTCTTAAGGCAAATTGATTTCTTTCTGCTCTTGTCTTATCTAGGGGTTGAAAGGCTCCTCCTTGATATCCTTGAAAGAACAGCTGCTTTAACATGTTTCTTATTTGAATGGAACCAAATAGACCAAAGATCAAAATTCTTCAGGCGGATTATTTGTATTATTTTTTTCTTACTTTATATGAAATGGCTTTTGTGTCGTTGGTAAGCATGGAGTACGCAGGTTCACTGTGCTTTCTAAAATATATGCACTGTATATATATATATATATATATATATATAAATATATATATATATATATATGTTTATTATTACTGTAAGGGCTTGTTCACAGTGCCCACATGTTGAATGCTCAGTTTTAGTATGTGGACAATTGTCACTTTTTACCAGCAGTGAGCTGCAGTGAGGGGGCGGTGGGATGTACTGTTTATTTTGTTCTTTTTTTTTAACTTAATTTGTTGTAAAATTCCCCATGTCTGTCTCTGGCTGTGTTGCTATGTGAACAGGGAAAAGATAAACCAATTGCCTTTTACATGCCCTAGCAGTGACTGGCTTTTATCCAGTGTAGAAAAACATAGGTCACTGCATGAACAAGCTTTAAAAGTAATGTTTGGGGGAAAGACTTAAATAGCCTTAAGATTGGAAAAACGTTCTTTAAAGCTGCACTATAAACAAACATACGTGACCAGTCTTTTCTACCAAAAAATGTATAATTACAATGTAATAATGTCCTCTGCAAGTCATTACAGTTAAAAGGGTGACACAACTTTGTGTGTTAGCATTAAGCAATATAGTGGCATCATCTCCCCAGTCACAGCCTACTGATTAGACAATGAAGCAATACAATGATGAGTTATTGACTCTAAATGCTCTACTTTCTCCTCCACACATAGATGGACCTGATTGGCTACTATTACCTTTACCTTTTCCCCTAGTGGGAGTGCTGTTGTAAAAGAGATGACAGGAGGCAGATGTCAAAACAGGTTCAAGTACTTTGCAAAAACACATATATTCATTTTTAAAGGAATACACATTTAATCTGTCAGGGGTTCAGTTTAAGGGAAATCTGGAGGCTGCCATCATTAATGTCCTATTCTGCAAATGGTAGCTGTCTGGTTGCCATGCTGGTCCTCTGGCATCAATACTTTGAGCCACTAACCCAAAACAACTGTGCAGATAAAAATACTTATTCCATGTCAGTGACTCTAAATGTCCTGAAGCCAGATAGTCATCATGGCAGCTAGCATGTTCAAAAGAAAATAAGCTAAGGCAGTAAAGGGTTATTTTAACAATGAAACATAATATCACGGTCAATGCTTATTGGGAACCAAGAACACTGTACTTTACTGTATTTCTGTTTGTGCAAGAAAGATGCTTACTACAGTAATGTCATCTTTAAAACATGTAGTCAGCATGACCTTTGTCTAATACTGAGGTGTCTATCAAAGGTCTAACTAACCCTACAGGGATCCAAGACAGTCTCTAGACAATATCATGTATAGTGAGGTGATGGGTCAATTCATCTGAAGCTACACTGCTTGTAACTTACTGCAGCACCTCTAAGTTCACTTACTGTTTGCCATCACAGATTCACGCAATGCTACGATCACTTCATTTGGTTGTCAATTTCATGCATACAACCAAAGTCAGAGCTGATGCTGATAATGTTGGGGCTAAGTGTGGGTTGTGAAACTAAGGAGAGGCACATGCTTTGAACATCATTCTAGGGAATTCCATATTTAAAAGAGAATTTAAGACTGAAGAAGCCTGGTCCAAGCACCAACCCTAATGACCTAAATAAACTAAAAGACTATCCTTTGATGTTATGTTATTTATTGGCATTTTGTCTTGCACATTTGACATAAAATTAAGTTTACTTGTTAGCAAATAGTAAATGTTTATTTATTTTTTCTGGATATTGTAATATTAACCTCAAATACTGCTTTTTAGGCATTTGTTTTGCTCATAGTGTCATTTTCAGACACATTAATCAGATGCACTTTCCCTGCCTACAAGTATTCACACGTTTACTTGCAGGTCAAGTGAGACATGAGCTGTTAAAGTTAAATGTATTATTTTCCTTCACACACATTCCTTAAAATGACAAAAAAATTAGGCAGGTTCTGTAACAGCTACCAGTTGGAAACTGGTAACATGAAAAGCATGATGCCAGCCAGCACACCATGTGTCTGAAGAAAGTTGTCCAAACATTTATTCCAGTGATCACATCCCAGCAGCAGATTGCAACAATTTGATGCCTCTTGGTCATCACATGACTGATGAAGGGGTCCTGTGTGGTTGCACTCTACTTCTGTGATGTGATTGCTGGAATAAACATTTGACCCGTGGTATTCTGTCTGGTTATAATTCTACCATACACCAATCAGTCTTGGCATTTTAATCCCCTGCTTCACAGTCCTAAGCAGATTTGGCCATTAACACCGATAGCTAATTAAGAATTTTTACATAACACATATGAGTAGGATAATAAAAGTTTTTGATGGCTTCCAAAAAAGAAAAGTTACAAATGTGTACAACTGGACATCATAATTGTTTTTTCCATGGTAGCAGGCTAAAGGTATGGAGCCACACAGGTTTAGTGTGGGACTTAAATGAAGCATGTTATGAGAGAATATGGAAGATGGTATCATGTTGGTTTTCATGTTGGCCAATTTGGCTTCCAGACCTTTTCAATCACTAATCAATAGCAAGATAAAAAGTTCCGACTTGCACTAAAGTATGAAATCCAGAAAACTGGCATTTTTAGAAGCATACCAGCTATGAAAAGTTGCTACGTTTTTCTTATGACAGTCTCCAATAGACATGGTAGCTCTAATGTACACTAAGACTTTGATGTTGATTTACTAAAACTGGAGAGTGCAAAATCTGGTACAGTTGTGCATGGTAGCCAACCAGCTTCTAATTTCAGCTTGTTCAATTAAGCGTTGACAAAAAAAAAAAACCTGGAAGCTGGTTGGTTTCTATGCAGAGCTGCACAAGATTTTGAACTTTTCAGTTTTAGTAAACTAATCCCAATAGTTGTTGGAAGTGCCAGCACCTTGCATTCCCTACCTCCATCTTACCAGTATGTTTTGATTCAGAGTACAGGGTACCCTTGAAGGCCCAATGCTCAATCCCTAAGTATATACTCTTGACAACTGTTTAATGATTATAAAATTGTCTTTCCACAGCTGAAGTAAAAAGTGATTACATAAAGGCTAAGGAGCAAAATCAAAGGCTTTAGTCACTTAGAAAGTGGATGAATATTTTTAGCACCATTCACAATGGCTCCACCTCTGCTTTCAAATATCCAGAAACCAGTAAAACATTCTAAGCTCATCAGTGACATATGCCTATAAGTACCAAATTACATGAAGAAAGTGTATTGTGTAACCAGACGGGAACATTTTCTTTGTAAGAAAAATACTAGCCATTTTCACAGTTAAGTGTCTGATTGCTCTCAAAACTGTAAAAGCAATTTTAATCTGTTTTACTGGAACTTGAAATTTCTTATATCCAAAGCAGCATTACGAAGCCAGATAATATTTCACAGCTTCAAAAATAGCTCTCTGATCCCTCCAAACGAAGAACGATTCTTTCTGAAAGTGGTAACAGTACAATAGAGGCTTTTCAGAGCACGTATTATCTGCCGTCTTACCATCAACTTTTACAAAACTGTATTGTACTCTGTTGATCAAAACTGCTCTATGCAATGAGTGTCGCCCTGGCCATTCAAATCACCTGGTGCCCATGGATCTGAATATTCTCTGGGATTCATGAATTATTCATGCTTAATCTCTATTCCACATTATGGCAAGCATCGGTGGTTCATATTATACCAAGCTGAAAAACCCCTAAAATAGGGAATACTTGCTGGTGAATGCGAAAATGTAAAAAATGTGCAACTGTTAAAATGCCTTGAATTTATTTGTATAATAAATATATCTAATGATCATTTCAGATATCACACGCACAATTTATATTCCCCATAATGGCACGTTACACTTGATAGTCTGCATTTTTCATACAGAATGAGCTTTTTTCCTCTGCTCATGTATTCTCACTTTCTTTCATTTGCCCTTGTCAGGTTCTTCTAGTAAATACGGGAATTTATAAAGGTTCTAAGGTTCAACAACTCCTTATCTAACAATTAAATGAATCTGCAGTCTGATGTTCTATCGATAACCCTGAGCATTGTAACTAAAACTAAGGGGATATGTATAGATAGAGTCACCAGAGAAATCTGCTATAATATTCCACCTAGCTGGCCTACTTTTCACTGTTTTTCTACACTGTTTTGTCCAGCAGTTTATAAAAATGTTTGATATCAAGTGAGGCGTTGTTCTATTATTAATGATACTGTTGGTACTTTGCTATGTGTTATTTGCAAGTCCTTTGGGACTCATAAATGTTCACTGATGTTCCATTAAGCTATCTTCTCTACTTACATCATACCTTACTTAGTATGTGTTTCTTACTTATCCATTAAAGATTGTTGTTTGCTATTGAAAATGTGTAACCCTCTTTGTTGAATTACATTATACAATAATTAGGTAATGCAATCAGGTATCACAACAACATCAATAAGCTATTTTAACCCCAGACAGGTTCCTGGTCCTCACAAAGGGGTTGATTTACTAAAAGAGTTGAGCATGTTCACTTTGCAAGGGAATTTTCATTTAGCTCAGTGAAAATTTACTTTGCAAAGAATTTTTGCTTGAACATGATTGGATGATGGAAGTCAGCAGAGCTAAGAGAATATACAGTCTATATATATATATATATATATATATATATATATATATGTATATATACTGTATATTGGAGAGATTACCTGAGAGTGATTGGACCTGGATGCAGACAATCTGCATCCAGGGCTGATCTATCACAGGCAATAACTGTGTGCTGTTTACTGCCTTATGATAATGCAGTAAAATCCTTATTATAAAAATAATATCATTGCAGAGGCTAATACAGTTTATAGGCAGCAACCCAACCTGGAAAATCAGGTTAATGTAGTGCCATTTTAAAAAAAGTAAATTTTAGCATATGAAAGTCTAAGGAGTTGATTTACTAAAGGCAAAGAGACTGTGCACTTTGCAAAGTGCAGTTGCACTCTGCAAGAGTAGTTGTTGCAAAAGCTGTGCTGACTTCCATCATCCAATCATGTGCATTAACCTTTCTTGCACGTGATTGGGTATTCTTTGCAAAGTGAAGCTTTACCTCATTTACTAAGCTCTGGAGCAACTGCACTTGCAGATTGTAATTGGACTTTGCAAAGTACACAATCTATTTGCCTATAGTAAATCAACCCCTAAATATTGCCTGAAAGATTTAAGTATATCTAAAGCCAATTTTGTTTTCTGTTGGATAGATTCGGGAAGTATACAGTATCTCCTACTGTTATAAAATAATAAATAATGTTTATATGTAGTCTAAGAACAGTTGGAAATAGAAAAGTTGGGTTTATTTAATTTGTGGCATTTTACAAACTCACAGGCTATGAAACACATCTTAGTACATTTCATTGGCTGAAACAGGGTGAAGCACACAGATTTATGTTGTCATCTCAATTGCCTGGGGCCAAAACATGAAGCATAATCATAGAGGACTTGAAAAAACCCTTCACTGTAAGCCAGCTTAATAAATCTGTCATCTGCTGTAGCTATACTTGGCATTGTTTATCACCTCCATACCATAAGCGTAACACAATCCTAACATGAAACTATGTTCCCAACATGCCCTGGACCTATAGCTTGAAAGCCATAAATTTAAAGTTATCCTGTCAGGCAGACCAGTGCATACAGACTAACAATACTGCCAACGTTCAATCACCAATCAATTTCAATGTACTGCAAATGTCAATATTGCCTGAAAAAATAGCCTGAAATTTCTGACTCTGAAACTAGCCAAAAAGGTCTTAGGGAAACACATGCTCTGTACAATACCTATGGAATGGCAAATCTATGGGTTCACTTTAATACTTCCTTCGTCCCACAAGCTGTTTATGCCTACATGCTGCTCTGTTCAACCAAGGAAGTGAAGAGGAGGGCTGTTAGGAAGGGGTTCATTTTGCCCCTCAGATGATCTGGGAGACCCTTCAGAATTCTGGGAGCACACAATGAAAACCAGGAGACGGATTGGCTCTTAATGTGCTCATTTAATGTTAGAGTGAGAATTAATTAAATACAGACAGTTATTAAGGGAGGATGTCCCTCCATCCAATCAGATTATTACAACCAATATCAATTCAACCAATCAGAACATCATTAGCTAGGAATATTCCATAATATGATCTCATTCTAATAGTTGTTATTATGTAAAAATGCTGTGGTTTTCAGGGATCCAAAGTCCAGTACTTGTAACTAGCGTGATATTAACAATTTTAGGACTAGGTTGTCATGACCCAAAAAATGTGAATAAACAGTGGCTAGAATAAACATTCAGTATTGATTGGACCAAAGTTCTCTATCTGTGAGGGAGAAATTAGGTGGTGATATATCAGAATTATTAAAAGTAGCTTTTAGACAGGAATAAGAGGAATATGAGATTAACCCTTTCCCCCACAAGGGCCACGTACAGACTCCATGTCTATCCGTCCAGAGCCTATACAGGGCTAAGGACCCATACCCCCACATCAATGTCTGGGGCTATTGACTGGCCACTGCAGCTAGTGGTGCATCATGGGAAGAGAAAATCATATGTTCCCTATTACCTGGAAGTACTAGTAATTTCTCTTTGCACTGGAAGGTGTCATTGAAGTACACCTATTCCTTTTCCCTGCATGGACAAAGCACATGTTCAATTTATGGGTTAGTGTCTATGTAATAACATTGACTTATATGGGAAAAAAAGCAGAAACTGATCATAAAGTGTCCTTAAATGACCTCAAAAGCCTGTTACAAAATACTGTTAAATATACTAATTTCTGAACAGGCCTGACTGTTTTTACATTAAAGTGGTAGTAAGTTCTTATTTTTAACTTTTACCTACAGGTAAGCTTATAATAAAGCATACCTGTAGGTAAAATGAATATATCATAGACGTGCACCATTTAGGAGATATTCTCTCTACACATGCTGTTCCTTCAGAGTACTGTGCCGTGGCCTGGGACTCCCACCTGGATGCGGGGAGTGACGTCATCATGGCCCGGCCTGTCAGACAGCCAGAGCTTGCAAACCCAGAAGGAAGACCAGGGGAAGATAGAAACCTCTGCAGCAGTGAAAGAGCCCTACTGGAGGGCTTTGTTTTAAGGTAAGTCCTACATAATGTACTAATATGCAATGCATATTAGCACATTATGACATTACCTTGCAGGGGACTTTTTTTTTCTGTGATTTACTACCACTGTAACAAACATATTTCCAAGCAGACCTTATGTATCATCACTTATGCATCAATCACATTTAACACTACCTTGGAGTCTTTAGTATTAGTTATTGGTTCCATTGAGAACATTTTTCATGCAAAATGTCTTTTTATTTGAAATAATGTGTTCAGCATTTTTTTTTTTATTTACGAAACACGTAGGCAAGTTTAAAAAAAAGAAACTAATATATTTGTTGAAGGAACATGAGAAAGTCTTCCGAAAACCATTTGGGCAGAGACAAGATGAGATGATAGAAGTGGGTCAGATTTATTATTGCACTGTATAAATTTTCTGGGCACTCAGAGTGCTCATGTCATCCTTTCACTGTGTAGATCACACGAGTCCTGCAAGCCTTCATGGACGCTGATCATTTGCGAGTGTCCGAGTTCTTGTACGGTGTAAATGTGCCACAAGATTAAATATTAGTGCCTGGGGAAATGTCAGACACTAAAGCAGTTTGTTTCCTTTTCATATTATGTCTTTATCCATAGATCAGGGGTCAGCTTTTATAGTTCATGCTAATGCATTAAAGCAATCAATGGTAGCGATTTAATCCTGTCAGTTTTTTTAGAATTGAATATAGTAGAATGTATTATGATGATTATTATTATTATTATTGTTGTTGTTAGATTATTATCATTTTTATGACTATTTATAGAATGCAATCAGAGTTTGCAGTTTTCAGTAGGTATCTCAGACCCTGTAAAAATGCACATCATAACAGAAAGTATTTTGGCTTTGGAACATACAGTAGCACAGAAGTGGATATTTAGCAGACATTGGTCTACAGTAGAGATTTTAATGGGTGTGCTCATTAATTGGCAGTCTGGTACAGACAAATACAATAGCTAACCTCAAGACACCAAAGACTGATGAAAAGCTAAGTTTTACTGGGTGGGAAATTAAAGGCTGATACTTCAATGGTTCCCATTGTGACTGCAGAGTAAAGCAAGACACATTCCTGATCACAGGACATGACCGGAATACAAAGCAACTGGTGTCAAGACTACATTGGACATGGGGGTCCTCATGTAATAAAGTCTAAGTTGCCCTGCAGCAATCAAATCTACACTAGAGAATGGTAGTCAAGGAAAGGAAAATTTAACCTGGTTGGTGGCTATATGTTAATCTAGACTTTTTTTTAAGAGACAGTGTTATACATGGGATGTGTAACAGCATCCAGACCTCTGAAATTAATCTCTGACACCAGTGCTTTAATTGGGGGGGGGGGGTCCTGGGTATCTGCATATGAGGCTTCATTCTCAAAATACTTTCAACATGGACTGTAAGTAGTGCAACACAGACCATTCTTTTGAGATGCAAATGAACCAGGGATAAAAATCACAAATGATAAACACCCAAATGCCCATTTCCCCTCCAAACCTTTTTGTTTTGTAAACCGTTATAAACACGCACATACAGTACCTCCCTCTCATTTTAGCTGATGGTACAACACATGTGCTGGCATTTTCCTGGGCTGAATATTGGCAAGCTGATCTAGGGGCCATCTACACAATGAACATGTACCCTATCTACCCTAAGTGGCAGATCTCATACTTATGGTTATCTAGGTTTACATCATCAGGGAGGATGAGGGGTATACCAGGGGACAAAAGGTAGAACTATGTGCTATTGCACCTAATTATAAGTGCATCTGCTTTAACAGATTTTGGAGCTTGTCAATCAGCTTGTGTCCATACCTAGTCCTGCCCACTGCTGCCTGGATTGGCAGCATAACCTGTGTTGCTGAAACCTCCCACTGTGAGCTGCAGGGTCTGAGAGAGGAGCATGTGAGACAGTAATGATGGAGGACTTGGCTCATTCAGGGAAGGTAAAGGAAGTTTTTGTTTGCTTTCTGCACATAGGAATCATATTTAGAACAGCTGTTCTACAAGAGCCTTTATTTGTACTTTAATTTCATGTTGTCTTTAAAGTGCATTTATGATTTTACAAAAAAAAATATAAAAACGGTATTTTCTACATGACTATGTTTGAAATAAGATGATAAAAATGTATTAAAATTGTGAAAGTCACATCAAAAATGCAAACTTTACTTTACTAGGTCAGTGTGTATATTCACTGTTCATTTGAATGTGAATGTGTGAATGTTAGATTACCATCCAAACCTGCTGACATCTAAATAGTCAGCTGTACTACTCTGCGCTGCTATGACTCTTTCCTCCAGTTTTTATAAATGGTCCCTTAAGTTACGTAACTCAAAGGTTACAATAATACAGAATTTCAAACAATCCTATTATTCAGAACTTTGATTAAGCAATATAATACCACTTGCAGTTTCCTAATCTTTCATATGTCCTAGTTTTGCTCTTTCTGCTATTGTTCGGTCCTCTTTAAAGTCATATCTTAAAAATCTGAAAACATGCAGAGCTATGTATTTTAGAATTAAAGTAGGAAATGAGGTTACAATTTCTCCCGGAGTTTCCGTCACTCTAGCAATGACACATCAAAGCTGCACAAAAAGCATCGGCGATCACTAGTGTTGCAAATGAAAGCGCTTCTTGGTCATTCAGCCGAGATTGATTTCTATTATTTTAGTGCTTGTAAAAAAAAACATATCAATAAAAGCTCTCTGAAGCAGAAGCCCTGTTTTTGTCAATATATTTTATATAGCGATACAATAATCAGCATATGACCTTTGTATGAGGATATATTTTTGTTTTGTTTCTGCAGTTAAGTCTTTGCATTGTAAATTGGCATAGCATTTCTAAAATCTATCTATCTATCTATCTATCTATCTATCTATCTCTCTCTATCTATCTATCGATCGATCTATCGATTGATCTATCTTTTGATAGATATCTTTTGATATCTTATTCTATCTATGAACATATACTGTATACATAATAGGTAGCACATACATAGTAGTTGACTGTATAAATACAGGTAGCACATACATAGTAGTTATGCAGAATGCCCAGTCAACAAGCATAAACATAGGCAATTTTTCACCCATGCAGGAAGCTGCTCCTAACACTTGAAAGTCATATGCAAAGGGGACTTTTCACCCCTTTAGATACCTACACCTTCATACAAAGACATATACCCTCTTGGACAAATTTTAAGTGACTCTAAAGGTAAAACTTTGTTTACATTAATGCATTCCCTTGCTATGCAGGGCGTGCTATAGGGGCACTCACAGAGAGAAGGTGAGGACAACACTGGAAGGGGAGCACCAAAGAAGAGGTGTAGGGGACTGGCTTTGTGCAATATCATTGCCCAGAGCAGGTAAATATAGCCTGTTTTTTATTTTAATAAAATAACTTTTGTCTTTAGAATCACTATTTTTTATTTTTGACAGAGTGGGGGGGGGGGGTATAAATCCTGTTTGTTCTTTTGCCACCTGTGTCCCATTGAGATCTTCCTTCACTTTCTGTCCCATAGCCAAAACAGAAAGTGAGACAAAATACCTCTAAAGTATAAGGATAACCAGAACTAAAACAGTATTCCCGTTGGAAGATTTCCTCTAGGAACTCTTCCAGGATCAACACAAAATTTGGGATTTTTTTTTCACTTTCACGCTCAGTGGTAATGGTAAACAAGACAAGTAGAAAGGGTTAATCTCCTTAACAGGACACAAGCAGTAATAAAAACCTGATGGGCGTTCTCATTCCTCTCCTTTATCCCAATCTATAAAACATTTTGCATGTAGTTATACTTTAAACAGGAGACATTTAATGAGCGGTTTCTACTGAAACAATATATTATTTGGCTGTTTGGGAACCCATCCTGTAATAAACTGGAAGCATGCCTCTTGGGAATATCTATTTTTTGCAAGCCATGGGCCTTCAGTTAGATTTCATCTGCTATTGATTTTGAAAAGTGTATGTTTATTGGGCGATGATGTGGTAAAGGTAGATAGCAAAAGAACTGGAGCTCTTCTTTAAATTGTTTTCTAAACCAAAACACATAAAAATGATCATAAAGGGAACATAAAATATAGATGTGTTGATGCACACTTCAGAATCTGTATTTAAATGCAGTAAATGCCTTTCAGCCATTCTATATTTTTATTATTTTAAAACAAATTGCTTTTATGTCTGCGGTGTGTTTACATTTTATGCAGTTTGTGTTCCCAATACGTTGCACCACTTATGGGGTCATTCATGGCTTGTCAATGCTGTGATGTGCAATGTACAGAAAACGGTGAGGGTGACCTTAATCTAGCTGAGCAGCAAAGGATATTGATGTGCTTTTTCTAAGACACCAGAGAGTCTTAGGTAAAGCAGCTTCTCACGCTCATTAGGCTGGACAGCTTTTCATGAAATACAATAAATGTAGTCTTATGGTGAGTTTCATGATTCAGCAAAGTGTCCTAGTTGCCAAGGCAGAAGCTGTATTTAGAGAATCTCTTGGGGGTGTTAAATTGTCTTCCAACTTTTTAAGTTTTATTTTAAATGGTACAACATTAACCCCTTCATGATGGAAGGTAAAACAAATCCTAAGGCCTGAACACAGTTTTGCAACTATGACATGTGTTAGTAAAACTGTACATATCATCCCAACATTTGGTGCTAATGGTAAAGAATATCTCCAGATTTTTTTAAAAAATTGGCACAATTGTAAAAAAAAAAAAAAATTTATTTAGCAGTATATTTCTTGCTACTACTGTAACCTACCATTAAACAACAAGCCAGTATAAATTATCTTTCTCCTGATGATCACAACAATACTACATGTCATTTGTTGTTTGTACCCATTATAGGGCCCAGAAACAATACTGCACATTTTGCTATTTTTGTAATCGTACCTAACATATACTGACACTGGCCTTTGACTCAACCTTTGACCTTGACCATTGACTCTGACCAATATATATATATATATATATATTTTATTTTTTTTTATTTTTTTTTTACACACACTTCTTTGTTTACACCTTTCTCCTTCAGCATGGAAAAACAGATACAATTTATTTTTTTCCATTTAAGAGGAGAAATAAACAACAGGGGTGGACTGTACAATGGCTGATCACTATGATAGCCAATCAGAGGCTATCATAGCTATCAGGTGATCGGGAACCTGGAGGCCCAATCATTAGTATGGGACCCAGGGCTCTTGGTGAGAGCCCTGTCTCTGTGCTGGGAGTGCTCTGTACACTCTATGGATGCACACAGCCTGGCTTGGAAATCCGCACACATAGATTCTCCCTTAACACCTAACTTGTAGAGGGGGCACTTGGAGGAGGAAGAAACAGACAGTAACATACCATTATGGATAAAAAATTAGCAGGACATAAACCAAGTACCTGACAGCTGTATAAAGCTGTGGGAGAGTAAACTACACTAATGAGTTAAACAAAAACACATCTCTGGTTATAATGGTAGCCCTTTGAGAGTTCATATCTGGTCTACCCAAACCTTTATAGTTTGTGTATTCACCATGAAAAAAATATGCAAATAGTGAAACATTATCTTAAAGTCAGAATAAATAAAACTTATAAAACCCAAACATACATGTGTGTTCACAATACAAGCCTGGGCAAAGCCTGATTTCTTGAAATATGAATAGGGATCCTGTGCCTATTATACTTGCACTCTACACACAATGGTTATTATTTTTCAGCCCAACTGCTGAAAAAAATAACTCCAAAATAAACTTTATTATTGCTTTATTGTTGACTTCAAAGTACTTGCTGTGCTGCTTTTCCATTAGTTTATTAGATACATACTATAAATATTAGATAAAATGCCAGCTACAGTGAGTGCATCTTTAACCAGTTACAGCCATCTGTGCAACATACGTTAAAAAGAATGCATTAAATCACAAGCAACGTGTGGCACCGCTAAACAAGAACCAGAGCCTACCTATGTAATATATGTAATGTACACATATGTACACTTATCTATCTCATATATATTTAAGAAACACATAAAGAATAAATACGTATATAAATACATTGAAAGATTATAGTTCCTCTTTCAATGGTATCTATATTCGTTTTTAAAAATTTAATGAAAAGCTATCTATCTATGCTTTATTTTACAACTCATTATTCTATAATTCACAACAGAGAGTACAACAGCAGACATTTTCTTTTGGACTACACCCTGTTCCAAATTATTATGCAAATGATATTTTTCTCATTTACCTAAATAATTGATGTAAATAACAGTCAGCATAATTCTCATGTTATCAACTATTAAGAGTACAATTCAAATTTTATTGAACAAACCTCCTAATGATAACAGTATTTTTTTAAACATAAAAAACTTACAATGCACTGTTCCAAATTATTACGCACAGTAAGTGTCAAAACACTTTATAGGTTGTAAAGAACTGAAAATTGTCATTTGTTGTGTTTGCAGCATATTTACTGAAATCAAAAGCTATTTCAATCAAACCTTTAACAACATTTTAACTTTTTAAACATTTTAACAGGTCACATAACATTTTAACATAGGACCCCTTGTTTGATAGCAGCTACACAAGTCTTGCATCCATTGAACTTGTGAGTTTTTGGACAGTTTCTGCTTGAATTTGTTTGCCAGATGTCAGAATAGCCTCCCAGAGCTGCTGTTTGGATGTAAACTGCCTCCCACCCTCATAGATCTTTTGCTTGTGGATGCTCCAAAGGTTCTCAATAGGATTGAGGTCAGGGGAGGATGGAGGCCACACCATGACTTTCTCTCCTTTTATCCCCATAGCAGCCATTGATGCAGAGGTATTCTTTGCAGCATGAGATGGTGCATTGTCATGCATGAAGATGACTTTATTATGGAAAGCATAGTTCTTCCTTCTGTACCAGGGAAGAAAGTGGTCAGTCATAAACTCCACATACTTTGCAGACATCATCTTTACACCTTCGGGGACCCTAAAGAGGCCGACCAGCTCTGTTCCCATGATTCCAGCCTTGTTGGAACAGGGTGGCCGTCCACCCACCATCCACTACTCCATCCATCTGGACCATCCAGGGTTGCACGGCACTCATCAGTGAACAGGACTGTTTGAAAATTAGTCTTCATGTATTTTTCTGCCCAATGCAGCCGTTTCTGCTTGTGAGCATTGGTTAGTGGTGGCCGAATAGAAGGTTTATGCACAGTTGCAAGACTCTAGAGGACTCTACACCTTGATGTCATTGGGACTCCAGAGGCACCAGCAGCTTCAAATATCTGTTTTCTGCTATGTAATGGTATTTTAGCAGCTGCTCTCTTGATCCGATGCATGGATCTGGCAGAAATCTTCCTCAATGTGCCTTTATCTGCATGAACCCATCTGTGCTCTGAATCAGCCACAAATCTCTTAATAGTGCGATGATCACGCTTAAGTTTTCGTGAAATATCTAATAGTTTCATACCTTGTCCAAGTCATTGAACTATTTCACTCTTTTCGGCAGCAGAGAGATCCTTTTTCTTCCCCATATTGCTTGAAAATGGTGCTCTGCTTAATATTGTGGAACACCCTCCTTTAGTAGTTTTTCCTTAAATTGGGCTCACCGGCCAATCTAATTATCACAGGTGTCTGAGATTGTTTTCAGTGATCAAAAGAGCCCTGAGACACAATGCCATCCAGGAGTTAAACTGAAAAACAAAATATTTAATCTTTGTGACACTTAAATATAATTTGCATAATAATTTGGAACAGGGTGTATATCTGAAATTTCATATGGAGCCCTCTGAACAGGGAGGGGAAGTGAAAGATGAGTCACTGCTCTAACATATTCACTTGTATATATAAATTTTAGCTTTAGCTACTGTGCTCTGTATGTAATCTGGCTTTCTTAAAGTGGAATTCCAGCCTATAAGGCCTCATGTACATTGCTGCTCATAAATGTGAAGTTTCTGAGTTTTTGGCTTTTTTTGCCAAAGCCCCTAAACTCAACTCAATAAAATCCTAAGCCGTTGGCTTTTTTCAGAGTTTAGCAGCAGCAGAGTTCAGGGGCAGTTAAACATCCCTCTCCTGAAGACAGAAGAATCTTGTTCACGAAAGGAATATTTTGGCTAAAAAATGGTAAATGCAGCAAAAATGAGTGTAAATGCATATAAACACGTGTAAATGTGCTTAGGCACTAGTCGAGTTTAGCACTTGGGCTAACTCTGGCCAATGAAATTAATGGCCAATGAAATTAATAAATGTCCAAATGCTAAATGCGGGAAAACGCGGTTAAATGCAGTACCACATTTATACACATTTTTGCCACATTTAATGTTTTTCTGCTGCCAGTAGAGTTAACGTCTACTGCAGTTCCAGTGTACATGTAGCCTAAATAATGTCATGACTCCAGCCATTGTTGAGCACTCCCTCCTCTCCCCTGCAGCAGTTGTTCACTGACACACATACACAACTTTTTTAACACGGGTTAGGCAGGATAGGTAGCAGGAGGGAGTGGGAAACATATATAAGCAGAGCTAAACTAGCCATACATGGCTCAGTTTTTTTTGTTCAACCATCTGACTGAACAATAAAATGAGCCAATTCCCTCATCCACACATTCGAGGTGGATATGGGAAACCCTCCCTGCTGTGTCTTTGTGTTCTGGCAACTGGCCTCCCTTATCATCAGAATACACTGATCAGTGTTGCAGCCCTTTGCCTGCATGCACTGATCAAATGTTGTTTTTCTAGCAAGTTCATTCGTTCTAACAACTTCTGTTGAACAGACAGGGCTACACATGATTCGAAATTTAGCCAATTCCTGCTGAACTAAATGAATTTCAATCCATGTATGGCTAGCTTTAGTGTTAGGCTTGAATTCCACTTTAAGAAAGACAGATTAAATACAGAGCACAATAGCTGAAGCTAAAATTTATATACATAAAGGAATGCATCAGAGCAGTTTCATCACCTTTCACTCACCCTCCATGTTCAGAGAGCTCCATATGAAATTTCAGATATAGTCTAAAAGAAAATGGCTGATGTGCTCTGAAATTCCATTTTAACAGGAGGTAAGAAATTGTTTGAAAACCAGAAAGGTAGCTGAGAGCTCCACCTGCTAGCTACATGTGGAAATATAAAATATTATTATTTAATATAATCATTGGGCACATTTTTGTAGTGTTTTTGTAGTCCTGGCTATAATAGATAAATATATTACTTAATAATAAATAATGCATACAAAACTACTATAAGTTACCTTTAATAGCTTTATAGATTATCAGTAAAAAGCTTACAGGGGACCTGAGATTTGGAAATTATTTCAACCATTTTTATGCACAAAATGGCTGTCCCTTGATTGAGTTGCTGCCATTCCAATTTTGTTTGCTTACTCAATAGGAATAGGAAGGACACACATTCACAAGACTGGCTGGTGTGTCCATATCCTGGAAAGGGGTATATTCTCTATGCCATCACACACTAATTTCCAAAGTAGCTGCTAGGAACTCACATTAGTGTTATTACAAAGGCTTTTAAAATGTCTTTCATTTTCCACAAATGCAGTTAGCAGCTAATACATATACTGTGAATGTTGAGTGCATTAAGTACCAAAACTACGCCAATCACAAACATGTGTCTGTGTGGAGCCATTAGAATATTTACAGAAAGATGCCAGTGTTTTCTTTTTTTTCTTTTTATTAGACTTTGTGTTTTGAGTAATGTACAGTTCTCTTGAATGTTGAAAAATCATTTCCATTGTTAGTTGACAGTAATGCTAATGTGAAAGTTACAGCACTCAAATTAAGAGTTGAAATAATGGATGTATTTAAAGTATTTAGATAAAATTATTTTGCCATATGATTTGTTTCCTTCTGTTAATTCTTAGCTCGGCAATTGTAAAATTAGCCCATTAAGGAGCAATATCTAGTTTCCTATTAGTCAATCACAGCCACATTCAGTAACATCTCTGTGAGTCACAGCTGAATCCTGTTTTAATTTACTGAATGTGTTCGCTTTTATTAAAGTGGCTGTGAGTGTAAAAATAAATAAGTAACACCCATGTTTAACAAGCAGGTTTATACTTACCTGCTCTGTGCAGTGGAATTGCACACAGCGCCTCAGAACCTTGTCTTCTCAGGTCCCCCCACCGCTCGCTCCTGAGCCTCGCTGTCTATAGACACAAACAGCGGGACTCAGCCCAACCCCTGCTCCATCACTGGCTTTGATTGACAGTAGTGGGAGCCAATGGCTCTCCCTGTCTCAGAAAATCCTGCGAGACTAAAAATTGAGGGGATCTGCAGACAGCACAACGCTGGATCAAATAAGGGCTCTGGTAAGTAAATGAAGAGTGAGGAGGGATATTGATGCCTAAAAATGTTTTACCTTAATTTAAGGAATGCATTAGGGCAGTGATGGCGAACCCGTGGCACGCGTGCCACAGCCGGCACGCCGAGCCTTATCTGTGGGCACGCCAGGAGAATCCAGCGGCGCGCTGTCTTCCCGGCTGTAGTGTGCGTGACAGCCGGGTCCCAAGTGCGCATGCACAAGAAGCAGTGCTCCTTGTGAATGGTAAGGCGGTACCTGGGACACATGACAGATCCCAGAAGCCGCCGGACCAATCACAAAGCGCAGCGCTTCTCGCGCATGCGCACTGGGCATCCGGCTGTCCGCCCACACTACAGAAGCCGGGAAGACAACGCGCGGCTGGGTAAAGGAACAGGTAAGATAAAAAAAAAAACTCTGCGGAAGTAAGAGCGGGTACCTGTCAAATTCAGGTACCCGCTCCCCCTCCCTCCCCAAAGGTCAGCAGTCATCCCTGTGCTGTCCGCAGTCTCTGGTCATCCCTGTGCTGTCCGCAGTCTCTGGTCATCCCTGTGCTGTCCGCAGTCTCTGGTCATCTCCTGTGCTGTCCGCAGTCTCTGGTCATCCCTGTACTGTCCGCAGTCTCTGGTCATCCCTGTACTGTCTGCAGTCTCTGGTCATCCCTGTACTGTCCGCAGTCTCTGGTCATCTCCTGTACTGTCCGCAGTCTCTGGTCATCTCCTGTACTGTCCGCAGTCTCTGGTCATCCCTGTACTGTGTCCGCAGTCTCTGGTCATCCCTGTACTGTCCGCAGTCACTGGTCATCCCTGTACTATGTCCGCAGTCTCTGGTCATCCCTGTACTGTGTCCGCAGTCTCTGGTCATCCCTGTACTGTGTCCGCAGTCTCTGGTCATCCCTGTACTTTCCGCAGTCTCTGGTCATCTCCTGTACTATGTCCGCAGTCTCTGGTCATCTCCTGTACTGTGTCCGCAGTCTCTGGTCATCTCCTGTACTGTGTCCGCAGTCTCTGGTCATCTCCTGTACTGTGTCCGCAGTCTCTGGTCATCTCCTGTACTGTGTCCGCAGTCTCTGGTCATCTCCTGTACTTTCCGCAGTCTCTGGTCATCCCTGTACTGTGTCCGCAGTCTCTGGTCATCCCTGTACTGTCCGCAGTCTCTGGTCATCTCCTGTACTCTCTGCAGTCTCTGGTCATCTTCTGTACTGTTCGCAGTCTCTGGTCATCTCTTGTACTGTGTCCGCAGTCTCTGGTCATCTCCTGTACTGTGTCCGCAGTCTCTGGTCATCTCCTGTAATATGTCCGCAGTCTCTGGTCATCTCCTGTACTGTGTCCGCAGTCTCTGGTCATCTCCTGTACTGTGTCCGCAGTCTCTGGTCATCTCCTGTACTGTGTCCGCAGTCTCTGGTCATCTCCTGTACTGTGTCCGCAGTCTCTGGTCTTCTCCTGTACTGTGTCCGCAGTCTCTGGTCATCTCCTGTACTGTCCGCAGTCTCTGGTCATCCCTGTACTGTGTCCGCAGTCTCTGGTCATCTCCTGTACTTTCCGCAGTCTCTGGTCATCCCTGTACTGTGTCCGCAGTCTCTGGTCATCCCTGTACTGTCCGCAGTCTCTGGTCATCTCCTGTACTCTCCGCAGTCTCTGGTCATCTTCTGTACTGTTCACAGTCTCTGGTCATCTCTTGTACTGTGTCCGCAGTCTCTGGTCATCTCCTGTACTGTGTCCGCAGTCTCTGGTCATCTCCTGTACTGTGTCCGCAGTCTCTGGTCATCTCCTGTACTGTGTCCGCAGTCTCTGGTCATCTCCTGTACTGTCCGCAGTCTCTGGTCATCTCCTGTACTTTCCGCAGTCTCTGGTCATCCCTGTACTGTCCGCAGTCACTGGTCATCCCTGTACTGTGTCCGCAGTCTCTGCTCATCTCCTGTACTGTGTCCGCAGTCTCTGGTCATCCCTGTACTGTCCGCAGTCTCTGGTCATCTCCTGTACTTTCCGCAGTCTCTGGTCATCCCTGTACTGTGTCCGCAGTCTCTGGTCATCCCTGTACTGTCCGCAGTCTCTGGTCATCTCCTGTACTCTCCGCAGTCTCTGGTCATCTTCTGTACTGTTCACAGTCTCTGGTCATGTCTTGTACTGTGTCCGCAGTCTCTGGTCATCTCCTGTACTGTGTCCGCAGTCTCTGGTCATCTCCTGTACTGTGTCCGCAGTCTCTGGTCATCTCCTGTACTGTGTCCGCAGTCTCTGGTCATCTCCTGTACTATCCGCAGTCTCTGGTCATCTCCTGTACTTTCCGCAGTCTCTGGTCATCCCTGTACTGTCCGCAGTCACTGGTCATCCCTGTACTGTGTCCGCAGTCTCTGGTCATCTCCTGTACTGTGTCCGCAGTCTCTGGTCATCCCTGTACTGTCCGCAGTCTCTGGTCATCTCCTGTACTTTCCGCAGTCTCTGGTCATCCCTGTACTGTGTCCGCAGTCTCTGGTCATCCCTGTACTGTGTCCGCAGTCTCTGGTCATCCCTGTACTGTCCGCAGTCTCTGGTCATCCCTGTACTGTGTCCGCAGTCTCTGGTCATCCCTGTACTGTCCGCAGTCTCTGGTCATCTCCTGTACTGTCCGCAGTCTCTGGTCATCTCCTGTACTGTGTCCGCAGTCTCTGGTCATCTCCTGTACTGTGTCCGCAGTCTCTGGTCATCTCCTGTACTGTGTCCGCAGTCTCTGGTCATCTCCTGTACTGTGTCCGCAGTCTCTGGTCATCCCTGTACTGTGTCTGCAGTCTCTGGTCATCCCTGTACTGTGTCTGCAGTCTCTGGTCATCCCTGTACTGTGTCTGCAGTCTCTGGTCATCTCCTGTACTTTCCGCAGTCACTGGTCATCCCTGTACTGTGTCCGCAGTCTCTGGTCATCTCCTGTACTGTGTCCGCAGTCTCTGGTCATCCCTGTACTGTGTCCGCAGTCTCTGGTCATCCCCTGTACTGTCCGCAGTCTCTGGTCATCCCCTGTACTGTCTGCAGTCTCTGGTCATCTCCTGTACTGTTCGCAGTCTCTGGTCATCTCCTGTACTGTGTCCGCAGTCTCTGGTCATCTCCTGTACTGTGTCCGCAGTCTCTGGTCATCTCCTGTACTGTGTCCGCAGTCTCTGGTCATCTCCTGTACTGTGTCCGCAGTCTCTGGTCATCCCTGTACTGTGTCTGCAGTCTCTGGTCATCCCTGTACTGTGTCTGCAGTCTCTGGTCATCCCTGTACTGTGTCTGCAGTCTCTGGTCATCTCCTGTACTTTCCGCAGTCTCTGGTCATCCCTGTACTGTTCGCAGTCACTGGTCATCCCTGTACTGTGTCCGCAGTCTCTGGTCATCTCCTGTACTGTGTCCGCAGTCTCTGGTCATCCCTGTACTGTGTCCGCAGTCTCTGGTCATCCCCTGTACTGTCCGCAGTCTCTGGTCATCCCCTGTACTGTCTGCAGTCTCTGGTCATCTCCTGTACTGTTCGCAGTCTCTGGTCATCTCCTGTACTGTGTCCGCAGTCTCTGGTCATCTCCTGTACTGTGTCCGCAGTCTCTGGTCATCTCCTGTACTGTCCGCAGTCTCTGGTCATCTCCTGTACTGTGTCCGCAGTCTCTGGTCATCCCTGTACTGTGTCCGCAGTCTCTGGTCATCCCTGTACTGTGTCCGCAGTCTCTGGTCATCTCCTGTACTGTGTCCGCAGTCTCTGGTCATCCCTGTACTGTGTCCGCAGTCTCTGGTCATCTCCTGTACTGTGTCCGCAGTCTCTGGTCATCCCTGTACTGTGTCCGCAGTCTCTGGTCATCCCTGTACTGTGTCCGCAGTCTCTGGTCATCCCTGTACTGTCCGCAGTCTCTGGTCATCCCTGTACTGTGTCCGCAGTCTCTGGTCATCCCTGTACTGTGTCCGCAGTCTCTGGTCATCCCTGTACTGTGTCCGCAGTCTCTGGTCATCCCTGTACTGTGTCCGCAGTCTCTGGTCATCCCTGTACTGTTAATTAGTTTGCACTACTGTACGAGTTGTTTTTTCTAAACCAAAAGCTCGATATTCAGGTTTCATTGCAGTGTTGGCACTTTGAAAGAAATAAGTTGGTTTTGGGTTGCAGTTTGGGCACTCGGGCTCAAAAAGGTTCGCCATCACTGCATTAGGGTAAAAAAGATTTAGGCTTTATGACTTTAAGGATGGCAAAGTTCTATGTTCTGCCATGAAATTACTGCAGTGTTGTCCCCTTCGTGGACAGGGTTATCTTAGATGGGTTGGGTAAATTTAGATGGAGTTTAAGTAAGTAACACATTGATGCCTAACTCCAGCTAACACTTTTTAAGCAGTTACAGGAACAAGAAAAAAGGTTTAAACTGAATGCTAACTATTATGAAAGCTGACCATTTGCCCTAAACCCCTGTAACTGTCACTTATGGTGGACAGTCTTGTCTGAATGTATATGCAGAACACAAAAATAAAGGAATGTTAAAAAAGGAATTCATATGCCAAATACTTTCATTACACTTATCAACCCTAAACAGTTATCTGAACCAAGTGTGTAACCATAGCCATAGCAGATCATGCAACTGCTATGGGGCCCAGAACAGTCCAGTAGCACAATGACTTATGCAAATAGTGTTTGGATAAAATAAATGTACGCATACAGTAGTATGGGAACTTCTATAGACTTGCTATAAAAATAATTAGCATTCTGTAATATTGGAGGGATTGTCTTTTAGATTCAGGGCCAAGGAGCTCCTTAGCAGTTTTGCTATGGAGCCTCATCAAACATAGTTACCTGATGAGAATGCAATATTTTTTGCTATAGTTGTCCTTTCTAGCTGAACTGTACACACAAATAAAATATTATTATTAAATATTTATATCCACACCTAGAACAAGATGTCTGCACTGAGACAAATTATGATTCATCTAGCCACCCCAGCTTAGATCTTTTCAGGCATAGCTGAAGTCATTACCACAGCTCTGCCTGCTTTGGCATTATCCATTCTCTGTCTTGCTAGGGTGAGCTTAGCCTTAGGTTATGTTTAGCCTACCATATCCACTAACCACATTATAAAAAATGGATTTCTTCATGTTGGTGCAGCGGCTAAAAAAATACCAATACAATGGGTTAGCCCAACTGAAGAAGAGAGTGGCAAGCATTGCTATAATGAAGCCACATGTCCACCACTAAAGGGCAGTGCTGGGGGACTTGCTGTATACTTTGATGAAAGTTGCTTGTTTAGAACAGATCAGGATGCAACTTCTGACAAGTAGACTACAGGTCATGCTGCTTGATATCAACCTACGCTAAGTAAAAAGTAACCCATCAAAATGACAATATGTTATTAGCTGAAGGAACAAGTACAAATCCATCATTCACAGTCAGAGTTTAGTTACATGTTAATGTAAACAGACAACTAAGGACATTGTAATAGATCCTAGCAACATACAATAGCAAAATCTTGTGATCTAGTGTTGTCCAAAAACCTAAGATGGCAACACAATAAAATACAGCCCCATTTAAAGTCCTTATTTGACCAAACTTTTATTACTTCCAACTCCCCTCCCTTTTTTTTGCCCCTGTAATATCATTAGAGGGACTGTTAAAGGCTTCACTCTATTGGAGGCAGATGGCAAGATCCAGGAGGATACCCTGTGCCTGAGGAGTATTGGATACCAGATCTCCTGTGATTAGCAGCTAGGGGGAGGATCATTACCAGGGACAACTATCCTTCTTAACATATGTTGTGATGCAGTACCTAGTGCTGTGACAAGACCGTAGTATAGGCCAAGGGTCTCCAAACATTCTAAAAAAAGGGCCAGTGTACTGTCCTATAGACATAAGGAGGGCTGGACTGTGCTTAGTGGGAGTAGAAAATGATAAGTGGAAAGAATTGTGCCCCATTGATGGTGTCAGTGAGAAGAATTGTTTCCCATCTTTGGTGTCTGTGGAATATTAACGATTCATCATTGGTGTCAGTGGGAGGTATAGTGCCCCATTGTTGGTGTCAGTGGAAGGAATCATGTCAGTGGAAGGAATAGTGCCTCATCATTGGTGTCAGTGGGAGGAATAGTGCCTCATCATTGGTGTCAGTGGGAGGAATAGTGCCTCACATCAGTGGGAGAAATAATGCCCCAAGGGGCAAATAAAGGCAAGCAGAGGGCCACATCTTCCCCCGGGCCGCAGTTTGGACACTACTGGAATAGGCCTTTCCATTCAGTTGTCACCCTGAGGAGGAAGGAGTCACTTCCGAAGCCACCAAGTATTTAAATATGTGTCCAATAAATATTTCTTAAGGGCAGTATGCATTCTTTTAAATGAGGTTGACCTATATTTTGTTAAATGTGGACATAGCTGTACTTTATTAATTTCCAGAAACCATTGGCTGTCCTGTTAAAGCAAGCTTGTGCTTACAGAAAAGCATTGACTGCTATTGGTGACATAGGTAAAACTATTAGGTTGTTATATTTAGTAATATTTAGGTTTCTTAATAGTCTCTTACTTTAAAACAGTATCTTGTCTATTAGTTATAGTGCAGGCTATAAAAGGCTTAAAAATGTAATCAAAAAGTATTTTTCCCTGCTTTTTTCACTTAATATAACAAATAACTTGAGTCTGGCATAAATTAATAATGGTCATTTTCTTCACTCTATTTTGTCGTCTAGTAAATTTTGATATTTATCTCTCTAGAGTTTCTGCAGCAGGTAAAGGTCTTTCTAAACAGCAACTCCGCACAAACAGTCTAATCAGTTCTTTTTCAACAATGATTTACCAATCAATAAAATTTATAAGATGCATATATACAGAAAGCATGGCAGCAGCACATTGTTATTTATGCAGATGGTTAGGTATGATGGTTGTTGACTGTGTGTTTAGTTTCTTGACAACTAAGCCCAGTAGGAAACATTCAAATTTGCTTGTCAGCACAAGAGAGCTATAGACACAGACCAGACAGAAAAGTTGCCAAGGCAGAAATTCTGCTCTAATTCTCGTGTGTTGGCAAAAAACATGAAGAAAGTCTTTCTACTGGTAAATTCACAGGAATGAAGGGAAAAGCAGAGATGTTCTGCTAAAGATGTCCATTTATAATAGCAGGAAAAATACTACAAGCTGACACAATTAAATGACCAATAGCATGAAAACCGAATAAAATGTCAAACATTATGATTAAAAGTTTTCAAGAGTGGCTTGGTATAAAGTAAATCTAAAGCCGAAACTTTTTTTGTTTTGGATAAAGTAGGGAAAGGTTAGCAACCCTGACAACTTTGTATTGCTATCTATTTCCCGTTTGTCAAGATTCTCTTCCTTTATTTGTCCTAGTAACCATTGTTGCCGGGACTGAAAGTTAGAGAAAATTCAAAATGTAAGTTGACATTAGAACAGGAATAGAAGATAAATGTTCCTATAGGGGAGCTAAGGGGGGGATTTACTAAAACTGGAGAGTGCCAAATTTGGTGCAGCTCTACAGAGAAATCAATTAGCTTCCATTTTTTTTCAAAGTTTAATTGAGCTTGCTGAAGTTAGAAGCTGATTAGCTACCATGCCCAGCTGCACCGGTTTTGGCATTCTCCAGTTTTAGTAAATCAATCCCATAATGTCATGACAATTGTCTAGGAGAGTATTTCCCTCCCATTAGAGAGGTAAAGCTAGCAGTGGTTAGTTATACTGGATTGGTTGTAAAGACATTTTATACCTTAGATAAGCCACTTCCTTGGGTCCAAAAAGTGCCAGAAAATTAACCCAAAATTTATATCCACATCTGTGATACATGTGTGGCTATAAATACTGGGACATGATCCTGGCACTCGTCAGAACTGACAAATTGGCTCTGATATGCTACAAAATGTCTTCAGCATTACTGAACATGTTCAGTTGAATGTGACTAACTACTACTATCATATTATTATGACATGGATAAAAAAGAACCTTTAGATAATATACTATATTATATACATTAGAAATTCTGTATATATCTCTACAAAACAGGCAGTGCACAGTCCACATGTGTTTTTCTGCTTCATTGCATAAAGGAAACTTTATTCAGTTAAAAGACAAATGAATAGAGTTTATCATAGATGCTACTACAAACTTATAAACACTGCAATCTACTGATTGAAGAATAGATCTCGACTGATTACTGATGTAGTTGTTGCACAAAATACACAAACACTGTATTCCAACAATATATTTATAACTGAATCTTCAAGGCACTTGTTCCTTTGTTTCACTGGTATTTCATTTCTGTAATTAAGGTTCAACTGATAGAAATAACATTTCTTGACACATAGGGGTTGATTTACTAAAATTGGAGAGTGCAAAATCTGGTTTACCTGTGTATTGTAGCCAATCAGCTTCTACCTTCGGCTTGTTCAATTAAGCCTTGACAATAAAACTTGAAAGCGTTGATTCGTTTCTATGCAGAGCTGAACCAGATTTTGCACTCTCCAGTTTGAGTAATTCATTAGAATATATATACCCATATTATATAAGGTATGTCAAATCATAGGGTCAAAAATGTCTTAGGTCTCAGCGGGTAGCACAATATAAATTGCCTAGGGGGGAACATTAATAACGACATTAATTAATATTGACATTTTTATGATTCATATCTAGTTATTATTATATAAGTGAAGAATGGTGATCTCTGTGCCACTGTCAAACAAACTGTGGGGGAGATTTGCTAAAACTAGTGCACACAGAATCTGGTGCAGCTCTGCATAGTAACCAGTCATCATCTAGATTTTATTGTGAAAGCTTAATTGAACAAGCTGAGGTTAGAAGCTGTTTGGTTACTATGCGCAGCAGCACCAGATTCTGTGTGCACCAATTTTATTAAATCCCCCTATATATTTATATATATTTCTACATGCAACACAAACAGCTACATAAAAGAATGTATTTGAAATTGTAGCAAGTTTGTAGTTAAATCAAAACAATTTTGTATAAACAGAGTTATAGATGAATGTCTGAGAAGGAGCTGAACACTGTACTAGAGTAGGATTTACTTTACAAAGGTTACAAGGGTACCAATTCTACTGCTGCAGTCTGTGAATATTGGAGAGACAAAGAATTCCCTTGCGTCACTTTCAGAGTGCGGACACATCGGCTTATATTTGGAACGTTTTTGTCCTAGACTGTAAGCTCGAAAGGGCAGGGCCCTCTAACCCTCGTGTATCGTGTATTGTTTTGCTACTGTATTGTCTCATGTCTTGTCCCCCATTCTATTGTACAGCGCTGAGCAAACCCTTTGGCACTATATAAATACTCTATAATAATAATAATAATATACAAAACTGAATTTGATAAGTGCAAACTTGATACCTTTTCAAATCCAATCTATATAGGTTGCTTTTTCTGCTGAATGTATAAAATGTGTGATTTGTTTTAAATTGACTCTGTCACCAGGAAAATATTTTGTAAAAAAAAGCTGTTCCTGCAAAAGTAGACTTTTTACATTACCCTTTCTGGTGGGTTTTGACTTGGATTTTTACTTTCTGAAGACCTACGCCCTCCATGAGAATTTTCCCATTCAACACTTTTGAAAGTTTAAGATGTCTACATACCCTGCTGCATTTTATAGCCCATCTGGGGGTCTCTACATTACTAGTGGACACAGTAGTGACATATTGGTTTGTGGGAGAATGCACAATGGACCACAGGGGACCTTGCATTCAACTATCCTCTTTGATGGCACTTGGAGATCTTTAGAAGAGAGTATATTAAAGACAGTGCCTACTAAAGAGGTACAAATTAACATCTTTTGCTGATGCTCCTTTTATTTATAGAAAAGCAATTTTCAGCAACCGATCAGCCTGCCTTGGTCAGCTTAGTTCTGGTTGACAAAACTAAGAGTGCATGGCTAAAAGGTGGAAGCTCTCTCCTTATGAATTATGAAGTATCCCATCTGGAATACCTGGCTGGAACTGATCGATTACATTGGCCACTGGTAATAAGGAGTCCTACAAGGGTGCATTATAGGCTGCCTGCTCCTGTTTACTGATTGCTAGAGTTAAAGGGATATAAAAATTATTATGTTCCCCAACTCTGACTACCAATATTAAAGAGGTGTAAGTATGGGTTATGCCCTCGGTTACGGCCTTGGATACAATGTGAACATTTCTAATTATTGCAATGGGATACACTACAGTCAGACAAAATGCTCACTCATCCTGAATTTTAAATGTTATTTAATCTCTTGCAGCCTCATTTAGCATGATTGTCAATGTAAGTTCAGTCAGGACAGGCTCCTCTTGTTACTTTGTTCTGTACTACACAAACGCTTTCTAATGGCCCAACGTTCATGGTTGACTTAGAGACTGGGCTGGAACACACTGGTCTGCAGTGCCAAGGGAACAGAATCAGAGACATTCTGAAGTTGTGGACACTAAATATTCAGTTTAAAGAAAATCCAGGTGTGCAATATGACTGCCTGGATTAAGACTACAGTCATTTAGAATTTAAATTGTGACTCATGTATCTGTAACTTTAAAGTTTGACTGCAGTATGTCTTTAAATATACTTGCTTGTCCTTTGTTTCTTTGTAAAAACAAACATTATCCCACAAAACCAAAGAATGGAATATTTAATCCTCACCCGAAGAATCTGTCAATAGCCAAGCGTCTAATCCTTGCCCTAGAAATTCATTAATAGAGAAATATAGTACAATTCAGCTACAGGTCATCTGTCAACAATCAAGTGAGCTTAAGCCAACCTTTTATTCCCTAAAGTTCTTCCGATCAATGCGCCTCTCTTAGAATATTTATTTTATGTTAAGCAGCCGATGCCCAACTAATCTTAGGATAAAATTATGTAGAAAGGTCTCTTTGGTATCAGAATATTCCATTATGATGGCATGTTTATTCTCATCTAGTACTGAGATTTACAGAAGCTCAATGTGAATAGTTTATTGATCACCAATAAAATAAAAACCTGCAAGGAATTTAAAGAAGCAGATAATGACAGCAGTGTAGAATGACCGAAAATTGTAATTTCCTGAACTGTATGATATGGCTCTTCAGATCAAAATAAATAAATCCCAGTAAATGAGAAGTTACATTAACATTGAAGCTGAACTCCAGGCAAACAGTTAAACATACAGTATGTGTGTCTATTCAATCTTGAGATCTACAGAGCTCTGCTGCACAACACTGCTGGCAGGAGACCTTATTTTTCTCCCCTGCAGTTCAGTAATGCTTACAGGTCTATTCTCTGTTTCCAACCTAGACAATGAAAAGAGAAGTAGCAGACCTGATGAGCTCAGCTCTCTGTCACCCTGCTCTCTTCTCCTATCAGCATGTCCAGTGCACAGTAGCAAAAATGATTCGCTCTTTGTGCTGTTTCAGCAATCTTGTGCTGCAAAATTCTGATACCATGCCAAATTCAAATACTTATACAGCTTACTTTAAGAAATATATATTTAAAGATGTATTATTGAATACAGTGCTGCATTCATTCGTGTATTTTGTATCTGTCTGGAGTTTGGCTTTAAAACACAATATTCCTGGTGTGTGTGATAGATGGACAATTGGGTATAAATGATGACTTCTAGTTATTTGCAAGGCTTGTTCCATCATACGTAGGCTAATTACTATGATTTACTAAGCTTGTGTAGACTGGCAGCACTGGTGAATGGGTGATATGGCAGCAGCTGTTGACATCAGTGGCCTCTTTTTTGCAAGACTGCAGAGTGAGATTGTGAAAATTTGACTGTGACAATGTGAGACTGCGGACACTTTTTTCCTCAAAGAATTTTCTTAACGCCTTGACCATTCATGTATTACAGTTATAGGAAATGAAAATTGTCTGTTTTGGGCATTGTAGCTGTGCACTTATCCTGGATAATTATCTTAAGATATTTGTGCTGTCAGAGCAGTCTGGTGGGCTTATTCACACATAGGCAACTTATATGTCTTGGGGACTTTAGCGAAATCTCTCACTTGGTTCTGGGAAATTGTTCCTGGTAACAATTACATTTTGCTACAGAATCAGTAATTTCAAACTCCCTATTGCATTCTTAATGATGTAAAATCAATGCAAAATCCAACAGGGAAAGTGGGAACCCAATAATTGATGTGGTAGGTGTGCAGGCTTGGGAACATACAAGTAAAGATCCTGCCACTGGACTTACTGAGAGACACAAGAAACAGGAACTTCAACTCTTCAGCATTTAGCAAAGAAAGGGATAGTCATACATTTTAGATGAACTTATCTTTTAGGCAACAGGCATAACACTGATGAAAATTCAGACCATAAGAGTTGAATGACCCCAAACAAAGCTCTACAGTACATGCCAATAACATGGTGGTACAGTTTATTATAGATTATAACTAAATATCTTTTGGGACATCTACTCTTCAAACAACCACAATTATATAAGGTGATTAAATTTCTTCAACTCTACCAGCAGAAATTAGGGTGCAGTCATTAATGTGCATTTATCTAAATAGCACCCCTTTATCAGCTTTTCTTTTGTAACTAGAGTTGGCATCTATAGATTCTGTTGAGGGATCCTATAGCTGCCTGAGGGGGATGGTTCCATGATTCTCCAATATAGCAGTGTTTTTAATAGCCGCATGTGGAGTGATTATTGGGTGTTGTAAGTGTGTTATACATCAGACACATTTATTGTTGTATTTAGATTCCTTGTAATACCATTTCGACCTATTTTCTAGACTCTGAAAATTCACGTTTCCCCTAAAGAAAGTATTGTTGAAATGCTCTGGGATAATAGAGAATCTTACCCAATATATGCTGATTACCGGTTGTATATGCGGCTTGATACATGGTTTTTAATGTGTTTTTTGGTATATATTGAATAAAAAAATAACATTTTTTATGCATTTATTTGTGAATGTGTGAATGCCTAAAAGTTCCATCCAAACAAATTTTTTGTGTTTAGACTTACTGAAGGATGTTGGCATTCACATGAAGGGTGTTAACACTTGGGATGTATACTATAGTTTATAACTGGGACTGCTTAACCTATTTATGACCACAATCTCTAGATTAAAGTTCCTCAACAAGATGTCCGGTACAGAAAGAACATTAATCCGAGTTCTGCTGTAGAAGTATTGTTGAACTAAAAGTCACTGACAGTGGTAGATCTACACTAACATTCAGGAACCAATCAGCAAATTTCCCAAAAATTGTAACTACCATAAAACCAAATCAGAAGTATGTTTACAAATAAACACTTCTAGTTGTTAATTAGCCAGGCACAGATAGAAAAACAATGACAGCTGCAGCCAGCAAGCTACAGATGTCACATTATAATACAATGAGCAAGAAAAAAAATTTTATAGAAACAATTTTAAGATTTTTGATTATAACAGATTTTCTTTACAATTTTGACCATTTGTACAATAAAAAAAAGCAACATGGGCATGATATCTATCTAAACAGTGTACCAGTTAAAAATTGTTAAAAACAATGTAAGCATTATTTAGGTAGGCAAATTTGCGAGTTATAGTCAAGTTATCTTCATATAAACACCAATACTAAAATGTTATCTGAGCATCTAGGTTTTGTTTACTTCTGGACATACAGTACATAATAGGATTACAGGTTAGGCTGTTTAATTCACGTTACTGGAGTGCAAACTAATGTACATGTTTGCCTATTGCTCTTCTGAAAAAGCAAACATTATCCCACAAAACCAAATACTGTTAAAGATCTAATCCTTACCCTAAGAATCAGTCAATAGCCAAGCAACTAATCCTTGCCCCAGAAATTCATCAATACAAGAAATCCAGCTACTGATCATCTGTCAACAAGTTCCTCAGATCAATTTTGTTCTTGTACAATATTTATTGTATTGTAAGTGGCCAATGTCCAACAAATCATTGGAAATAAATCAGCAGATATGTGTAAAGAATGGTATTTTATTTTGATGCTATGCTAGTACCCATCCAATATATGCAGGTCAGACAGAATGTTTTCTTAAATCCCACCAGAATTTGTTCTAGTTTTCTCTCAATCCAAAACATACAGAAAACTTGTTAGCTTTCTGAGAAATTGAACCGTACGTTATGGGCAAGAATATTAAACTGCCAATGCACACTGTGCCCCTATTGTTCCAAATCAAATGATCAGATTCTGTGGTTCTCCATTCATCAGTATGTACATCTGTGGTTGCGTACACATAAGGCAACTATCTCTGACACTGATTTTTCAAAAAAGAAAATGCATTACAAAAAAAATCCACAAGTGCACAAAAATATTTGTATTGCAATTGCTGCTTTTACATGACCTTAGACTTTAGAATAATACCTAGTAAGGGATTGATTTACTAAAAGCACATAAGCTTTTCACTTTGCTTAGCGAATGTGGGGAAAATCATTTTTCAAATAATAACTAATCATATTAAAAAAAAGTATTTTGCTTGCACACAAATGAATAGATGTCAATAGACTTTCAACTCAATCATTAGGAAACAGAAAGTTCTCTTGTAAAATAAACAGCCTATTTGCTTTTAGCAGCTCAAGCTTCACTATGGCAAAAACTGATGTGACTTGCATGAAGAACTACATATTATGTTTCTACATATTATGTTGTTTATAAGGGAAAAACTGGGATAACATTTAGTAGCCAATTAGAATTAGATGTTTGTACAAAACCTAGAAAAACATGGACAGCACTGCTCACAATACACAGACATTCACCATGTTATGTCTCTTTAAAATGCTGCTAGTACAGATAAATACATGTTGATCCTGCCAGAAATGCAGTGAGCTCCTATCTTCCTGTAATGATCTGACAACACTATTTGTACTTCACTAAAAGCCCAAGCAGTGTTGTCAGCCCTGCTTGCCATCCCTCTCTTCTTATATCTATAACTTCTTCATGTTTATAGTCTCAGACATGTCCCCTCCCTTATAAGCTGCCTGTTGTTTCTAGCCCTCTCCTGCTAATTCAGTACAGATTTGGCAGTGCTATAGGCCAATACAGGAAGTTGGGTGTTGACTGGATTTCTGGAAGGATCATCATGCAGTGCAGGAAAACTAAAGACTAAAACTCTAACATTTGCACCGCATTAAATGTTACACCCATATTTAGGGTGTAACATGGTGCAAATAGGACCCTCCCATACCCAAACCAGCCCCTCATAAAGTGTGCGGGGGTTCTTTATCCCCACAGCAGCTGCCACTTTTGAAATATGTGTGGTTGTGAATGAATGAATGAATGACAGATGGGCCTCTCAATGGTGGTGATCACATTGTCCATTGACACTTCCTCCAGCTCTCCAACTGAAAATCTGTACCTTGGTACCCACTGATCATGGTTGCAATGTTTTCCAGGCTGATTTTCAAAAATAAATAAATAAATACACATTTGTTTTTCTGCAAATATATGTGCATTTTTACTTTTATATGTATGCATATATGTGCATTTTTACATTTGTATTTTTATTTTATTTTGTTTTATAATGTTTCCATTATAATGGAATGATTTATGTCACTCGTTCCCATAATTGCCCCTTGCCCTTTTTAAAAAGGTCTACAGTTTCGCTATCAGTGAACAGAAAGATTAGTAGATCTTCAAATACTGGTCTACACGCTATACCCCAACTTAATTTTCAGTGATCCAAAGTTTTCAAGTACATTCCATTACATACTGGACATTTCATTACATACTGGACTGCATAATAGGATTCCATAGGAGTTGCTGGAGACTGGGAGTTGTATTTTACTTGAAAGAGTGATGATAAAGCGGATCTTCTCTCTGTCCCCCCCTCCCATTTTTTTTCACCCCCTCTTACCTTGCTACCAGTCCTGCACAGTTAAGGTACTCACCTGCCCAGTGGATCTAGTATTGTCCTCTAGGGAACCGTTTCTCCTCTACCTCAATCAGTCCTGTGCCACCATCTTCTATGGTGAAGACATCAGGAAGCTGCCAGGTCTTCTGGGTTCAGTCAGTGGCTCTCCGGTGACATGATGCTAGGCCCCGCCCCCTCCACAATGGCAGTCTAAGCCTCTTGGGATATGTGACATACATATCCTAAGGGGCAGAGAGCCAAGTGTAAGTTAATCAGCTAGGGGAATGACGTGCATGGGGGTGAACCAGACTTTTAATTGAAAAAAAAGTAAACAAAGGAGAAAAAAAGCCTGATTTGTGCAGCAGAGGGTAGGAGGGATAGATTCAAGGCAACAATCAGGGTGAAGATTTAAGATAAATTGGGGAGTGGCTTATTTTTTTCAAAGTTGTGTGTTGGCAGATTTGCCAAAGTTCATTTTAAAAGAAGCAATGCCATTTTTAATGGCACCATGGGTAACATTCACTTGTTATCAGCATACCTCCAGACTATGTGTTATCACTGAAGGGTTTAGATAGTGCTGCTAAAAAAACTGAAAATATTTAGCAGCCTTACAAATCTATATCATCCTTGGTGCTCAGTCATTTGGAATATAAATAGAGATTGATTGCTAAAACTCTCCTATCTTTGCAATTTTTTCCAGTTGTTTCAAAGCTCTCATAGGGAAATAGAACAAACACACACTATCATTACAATTATGATTTCCCTGTAACAAACAAGAATATTTTGAACTTTACTGCTGCTTAATAATCCTAGGTGACTCATGGCTCCTATTGCAAAATACATTTCATGGTGTAATCTTTATGAAACTCATTATGCAAATGATCTTTTCTGGAGGAACTACAACCTTCCAATTATAAAATGTTAGATAATTTTTACACAGAGGTGACAAAACAGTTCACAACAGATGACCAGAAGACCTTCTAACACTCCAGGGACATGGGGACAACAAAAGGCTGTTTACAACCAAATGGAAGTTGACATTAAAAAACATGCTAGTCAAACAGAAGCACTCATTAACACAATTTGAGGGTAAACCTAGCATAATAACATGTAACAAATTATTTTTCACCCTTAGCATTGCATTTTACACATGGAATAACAGTTCAGTATCATACCTCTAATGAGGTTCCATTCAGCATCCTTTCACTTTCTTTTTGAAAGATTTCAAACTAAAATAGCTTCTTTAACATACTCTGTTTTTCTTATTTATAATCAAAACACAGTTTCAGAAATGCTGAACCAGTGTGATCATACAATTTACTAGGTTAGGCTCCTATGCATTGCAAATAAAATAACTGAAGGCAGTTTTGCTGAAAATATCTCAAGGGACTTTCTCTAAGATCACGTTTGCTTAATTTAAAACTTCAATCCTAGACACAAGGTTCATTTGAAAGAAGAGCAAATACATACAGGATTGGATAGATGGGTGTGCTGAAACCACTACGTTCTGCTGCAGAAAATGAGCACTGATCATTTTGCATGAAGTAATGGGGCTGATTTACTAAAGACACAGATAATGTTCACTTAATGTGTGAATAATGTAAAGCTATCTTCACTTTGAATGCCCAATTATGTGCAGGAGATTTTATAACACAGGATTTGTCATCCATGATTGGATGATTAACATAGCCACAGCTTCACTTTATTCTCCAAGCTAAGAGGATAAAGTAAATCACTTATGATACATAAAATAGCATCAACAATTGAATGTCACATTTTGTCCTTTTTCATACATACATTTTTGAGTAAAAAAAAAAGCTGTGTTCAACAACATTAGTGGATAATGTGGAGAACATGTTGTAGATTGACTTTAATGAATGGTCAATGAGAGAGAAAGGGGAAGTAAAGTAAAGAAGGAAAGAGGACATGTGGAAGAAATATCCAAGGAACAAAATTATGACTGTAGATGAAGTTTAATTCTAGTCTTAGCAATTTCTAATTCATCTTTACAGATATTTTTGTATACACAGTTGTAACCCTTTTTCACAGAGGATCTCAAAATTGCCAGATATACAGCTAATAAACATATATAGGAACTAGATTGTGTGCTATGTAATTTAGACTACATTCAGACTGGTAAAGTAAAATCATCACAATCATTAGCAATTAGTAATTCAGATCTAAAACAGACCTCATATAGTATTTTTCATTACTTGAAAAAAGGGGGTCTACTTGAATTGTAAAGATAACTGGTAGGTAATATATTTATGTCAAAGGGCAATTAAAGTGAATCTGTGAATGAGGCAAAGATCCCCTTTTGTCTTTTGCACTGGAGCCATTGGCAAACCATATAAGATCTGCACCTGACAATATATTAAAATACATAACGAAAGAGTACAACCTGTTCTTGAGAGGTACTAGGAGTTTCCTCATATACTGTACATTTCAAAATGATTGCAAAGTTTGGAGACGTTTCCGGTGTACTAATGAATTGGGATAGGGCTGTTATAATGCTTGTAGACTAGTTTATATCCTAGTGGACTAAAGAAGCACAGTTGCTAAATGTGTGAATGATTTTATATATCTGAGAATGAACATTATGACAAATGTAGCTTATTTTGAACTGCATAATTTGGCTCTAGTCATTTTAAAAGTAAGGGTACAAACTGCAGCATGAAGCCTCCATTAATGATCATAAGAAATGTAAACTTGACCAGAAGAATTTAAATGACAAGGATGTTGTAGGCGCTTCATAATTTCAAAGTTTGTCTATGAAAGCCTTCCCTACTTCCAACAGAATTACAGTGAAAACAGCCTTCTCTGGTCTCCCAATTGTTCTCATACATTCTCACCCTATCACATGGGTTTTGATGGAAATCAAAAAAAGGAAATGTCATCATTAATGATGAGCTCCTGGTTCGGTCTGAACCCAAGTTTGGATAATTTTTTGCTTTTTCAGGCATTTGTCTGAAAACTAGACTTTTAGCCACTTTTGGTACCAGCTGAATTTTGTGCTTTTCTCCTGCTCCTATATTTGACAGATTCCTTCTTCCACTGTCAATGGTTGTTAATAAAGCAGCAGGTGCCAGCACCCTCCACGTCCTTAGCAACCAGTGATGTAAAAATTATCTCAAATAAATCCTAAGTGAGGTAAACAAGGCTGCCGGAGATTACAGAAAAAAATAAAACATGGGGTACCCCCCCTTAATTCACTCCAGGCCCTGCAGGTGGCTACATTCATATTTGATCAATGATGTTATCCGGGTGACCCTGCCCATTTGTTCAAATTCAGCTCCACCAGAGCTGTCATTCACAAGTAAGCAGTTGTGGGGAGAGGGAGAGGATTGTGTTGGTGGTAGGCAGGATATTTTCTTTTGGTGAGGTCAGTAGGCATCATTCCTCCTGATTGACATAATTCTGCATCACTGGGTGATGTGGTTGATAATGGATGTACAACATGGTATTTTTTCTTTCTTAAAAGACTTGTTTTTAATTAGTTTCCTCTTTTTTGTGAATGATTAGGGATAGTATGGATACCTCATACTCATTCACCTGGAGAAGGGGCAGTTTTTGAATGCCCCCTTACTGCTCCCAGATCCCAGTAAGCCAGAGTTGTTGGGAAGAGGCTCTTGTCCTCATCAACATAGGGACAGGGTTCTTTGGCAGGGGGTTCCCCTTGAAGAAGGAGGCCACGTGCCTACTCCACCCCCTTTCCTGGTCTGCCAAACTATATGTTCAGATAAAGATCTGGTAAATACATTTTGGTGGGAAAACAAACTTTTTTTTCTAATTCTTGATTTTTACATAGGAATCCCTTGTAAAATCCACACCAGACCTAGCATTTGGAGGGGCTCCACTGTTTTTTTTTTGTTTTTTTTGTGGTGTTCTGCTTGACATCAATACAGGATTCTCATCAAGGATAATGGCCTAGTATGTGTCTTTTAGGGGGAACCCAATTTTTTTGTGAAGTCCACCAAATCCCTATCCATTTGTTTGCAAACAGAAATAAGGCAGCCATAGCTGTTATTTGCTAGGAATTTCATTTCTTTTAAATGCTAGGTTTGCTACAGTAGGTTGCATGCATCTTACAAAGGTTGCACAGGTTGTATAAGGGCATCACCCAGGCATGTTATTGTAAGGAATTTTGGATGTTTAATGTTTTCCTTACAGCAATATTAAAATTGCTTCTGCTTACTAAACAAAAACAATACCCAGCACCCCAATGCCATTTGTTTGTCAAACCCTTGCCTATTGGTACATAAAATACATAAATATTAACACATAAAGTCGCAAGACTAGTCAAAACACATTAATTTCACGCCTCGACTACTGTAACTCCCTCCTCATTGGCTTACCTCACCGCAGGCTATGCCCGCTTCAGTCCATCTTGAATACTGCGCCCAGACTCATCCACCTTACTAACCACTCCATATCTGCCACCCCTCTCTGACAATCCCTCCACTGGCTTCCGATTGCCCAATGGATAAAATTCAAAACGCTAACACTGACGTACAAACCTGTTCATAATACTGCCCCAAACTACATCACCGATCTTTTCTCCAAATTCCACCCAAAACGTACTCTCTGCTCCTCACAAGACCTCCTACTCCCTAGTTCCCTAGTCTCCTCCTCCCATGCCCGTCTCCAGGACTTCTCCAGGGCTTCCCCCATCCTCTGGAACTCCCTACCCCAATCCATCAGACTATCACCTACTCTGCTCACCTTTAGGCACACTCTGAAAACCTATCTATTCAGGGTAGCCTACCTTGCCCTCAGCTAATTACTGAACTCCTCCACTGTTCCTACCACTCCATCCCCCACAGCTATTTCTTCCTGTACCACCATCCCCTCCCTCCTAGATTGTAAGCTCGAAAGAGGAGCAGGGCCCTCGAATCCCTCGTGTATTGAATCGTATTGTTACTGTACTGTCTTGTGTATTGTCTCCCACCTTAATGTAAAGAGCTGAGCAAACTGTCGGCACGATATAAATCCTCTATAATAATAATAATAATAATTTCATGAATGCCATCCTAATCAATGCGACTCAAGTCACAGTGGCAAAAAAAAGGTTCCTGTACTACTTTTCTGTGAAATTTGTGCAACTTGAGTGCCTTAGACTGCAATTGTAAATCACAAAAGCCACAAGGAAGTTGCAAGGAAATCACAAGCAAGTTGCACATCTTTAGGGTTGCAGCAGTGTAAACCAAGCCTTAAAGTGGTTGTATAGGGTGAAGTTTTTTACCTTCATGCATTCTATTCATGAAGGTAAAAGACATTCTGTGAACTGCTACCCCCACAGCCCCCCTAATACTCACCTGAGCCCCCTCTCAATCCAGCGATGAGTCTTGTCTCAGGTCTCTCTCTCCTCATTGGCTGAGACACAGCAGCAAGAGCCATTGGCTCCAACTGCTGTCAAGCACAGCCAGTGGGGAGAGAGAGGGGGGCAGATCTGAGCCGTGGCTCTATGTGTCTTGTGGACGCATAGAGCCAAGCTAGAGACCAAGCATGCACCAGTGCTTAGCAAGCAGCTTACTATTGGGGCCATTGATCAAAGGGGAGGAGCCAGGCGTGCGAGCAGGGTACCTGAGAAGAAGAGGATCAGGGCTGCTCTGTCCAAAACCCATGCACAGAGCAGGTAAGTATGACATGTTTGTTGTTAAAAAAACCCTTTAATATCACTTTAACAGAGTATACAATGTGGTCTTATTCTAAACTGAAATTTTGTTCAAGGTTGACAGAAAGGTAAAAATAAGTTTGAGGGATAAGCATGCATTGTGTGATCACATCCTATAAACTGGACATAATAGTTAAACAGGTTGTTAACCTATTTAAATGTATTTCCTGTATTTATAGAGAAAATAACTGTAGACTATTTTTGGCTATACAAGACACCCCTACCAGAATGGTCCAAACGTACAAGCAATTAATGAGACTTTGTGACAGACCTTTTATCCTGCCAGTTCTAAACAAGGACAGGTGGAGATAAGTTTCCTTTTTGTTTCCATATCGCCCAATAAATCTTGCAGTGTGAATCTAAAGTTTACTTTGAAAAGATTTAGATAGGGATGATTGTCACATGATTATCACCAGAGGCATGAAAAGCAAAGCACACCATTCATGTTTTATATCAGCTGGAGATAGAGCCTCTAAAGGAATTCAGAGATTGAGATTTAGATACAATCCTTGAGGTCCCCAAACAAATTCTGGTCTTATTTCAGAACATTAATCTATAAAAAGCCTTATGAGTAATGAATGTCTAAATCTTGAGATAAGATGTTCTTTTGTTAAAAAGGCCTCTTTTAAGACAAAAAAATTTTTTTTTATAGGGCAATCTGATGACGCTTTTGCAAAGCTTTCAGATATAAATTTGTCAACCTTTCTATTATTAAAGTCACAAATATTTCACTATTTAAAAGAACATTAAAGGGAAAGGATAGTATATCAGTGGTCTACTGAAACTGTTGCAAGCCCTACCTCAACAGCATAAAATCGGCTCATATCCTTAAATACTTATTTGTGATTGGCTGCCTTAGAAACTCTCTCAGATTTGATTACATTTAAAATAATTATTAAAATTGGGGTAATTTCTAATGATGAAGATTAGTATGTTACATCAAAGGCCTGTTTGCATCAGCAGGTTGCAATAATGCATGTGCATTTGGAATAAACTGACAAAATAATAAGCACTAAAACCAGACGTGCAGAAATTTGTTCTATGCAGCACAACACAACACACAGGAAGAGCACTCTGACACAAATACATTCTGCAGGTGTGTTAAGATTCCCTTCAAAATGTGTTATGACAATACACTGCTAAGAACAGGCACTTAGGCACTGAGATTTGCTGCTGGACATTTTGGAATGGACGTTTAGGCACTAGAATCAAATCTTAATGTTACTGTAAGTACAGACACCCTAAATATCATCATACTTACAAGCCATTCTATTGGATCTTTATCGGATCTGTAATGGGTGTCCTCAAAGACTCAAGAGGGAAGAGGTGGTGGTGTGCAGACTTGACTTTTACAAGCAAATTCCAGAGTTGCATTATTTAACTTTAGTTGCTTACATCTCTGAATCTATTGTTTATGCCTTCTTTTATCATATTCTCAGACTTATGAAAGGTTTACTTTAAAGAGACCCTGTACTAACCTTAAAAGGTAAAGGGTGAGCAGCAAGAAAGGTCCCCCCTCCTGAACTATACCAGGCCACATGTCCTTAATATCGGTGTCTTGCGGGATGGGGGCAGCAAAACTTCCTTATTTGCAAGGCATCTTGTCCCCATGTTGATGGGTACAAGTTCGTCATCCCCTTATCCTGTCCTACAAAAGGTATGTGAGTATAAACTTGGAATCCATCAGGATCTGGAAGCCCACTTTGGAAAAAGGGGCTTCCACGTAGCTGGTCTTTTCGCTACATCAATGAGTTTCCCATTGATTGTTATTCATTCATAAAAAATGTATGATATATGTACATCATCTAGTCATAATGATCAACACCTGACTATGTTGACCTGCAGCCACAGAATTGTCGAACGTTAATGCTACCCCACAGCAACTCCCATTGCATATTACATATCCCTGCTGGCTTCTGCATGTAAACAAACTGGGAGGATCCTTGGTGACAACACTGTCCAAATATGATCATGATAATATTTAGTTAATGACATTTCCCGGGGTCCCCATTGACTTGTTTATATGCAGAAGGATTTGGAATATCACTTAGCTATGGTAGTGCTACTGACACTAAAACAGATTTCCATCTGATGTTTGTTTACAAACATCATCAGGGCATTCAAGTTGGTGAACTGGCCTAGTCTGGCAAGTTTGTTCGGGCTCTGGGGAAGGGGGCTTGACCCTCGAAACCCACAAGCCATATTGGATGCTATGAGTTCTTCCCAAGCCACCGGCTGAGCATTGTGGACCTGGAGGCAGTCTCATTTGCAATTTCTGATATGCATGTGCATGTCACACATTTGTGAGTATATTATCTGTTATACATACATTTAATAATGTATGTATATTGTATTATGATAAAGTGCTATGTCAATGCGCCCTCCTTTTGTTGTTGTTTTCTAGTATTTGGAAAAATATCCACAGTCCTGAAGGTCAGCAAGATGCATCGTGTTTTATTTGCAAGCCAGTCAAGTGGGAAGTTCAACAAATCCCTTAGCATCACACTGAAGTGCAGAAGGTTATTATTTGGTTTCAGTTTGTTCACCCATTTGTAGAACTGATAATAGGCTGGGTTCAGGTAAAATGCATGGTCAACCAGAACCTAAAGCTCATCCTTACTATAAAATTCTGAGGCTTCTAAGATCATATAAAAAATGAACGTTCCTAACAGCAGTCTTAGAGCTTTTCTCTGCACAATGAAGCTTTGACAGATAAATGATATGCAATACTGGTGGCAATACTAATAATACTTGCAGGTGTTTCTGCACACATATGCATAATATAATGCACTGGGCAATATTTCCCTACATTGGAATGCATTCATCTAAAAAGGTGTACAGTTTAACACTACTTTAAAGTTTAATGGAGACGTACAGCCAAAGATTTTTTTGGCTGTACTTCTATGGATTACAGGAGGGCAGTTCATTCTGCACTCCTGTGACCCATTTTCAGCTAAAGTCCACTGTCGGTTGACATCACAAAGCTATTCCAGGCTCTGGAAAGATCCTGATCATATGGTCAGAGACCACCCAGATGCCTAAACCAGCAGCTGGCTTAGCTTCTCAGCAAACCACTAAGAATCTGAGCCAGCTGCTCTCGCTCCCTCCCCCTCCATAGCCTGGTGCTCCAGTGAGAGCTGGAGAGGCAAAACAGAGAGCCAGTCACTAGCTCTCTGCAGCCTGAAGACTGAAAGCTGATTGTTCAGCGGTGTTTGGTCATTTCTCAGTCTTAGAGCCAGCGGGGGACAGATACCCGAGTATACTTTTTGTTTTAATGAAACATACTTCTCTTTGAATTACTTTTTTGGGAGGAAAACCAACATTTATGGTTATAGCTCTAAATATGTATTTATTCTTCCTTTCCATATCATGCCACTTAACCCCTTGGTGCCTCCCAGCCCTTCAAGAGGTTTGTGATGCCAGGAGGAGGGGCAGGGTTTAGGGTCATGTGACTGCCATGATTGGCTGTCATAGCAATTACATGATCAGAAAGGTCCTGATCGCAAGTAGAGATTGGGACCTTTCTGTGAGGCACTGGTAAATGTATCCGGAAAGTGCAGGGCATGCGCTCTTGACACATGTGTATTTACTTTGGGTATGCAAATATGCGGCCACCCGGCCCTCACACACCATCCGCCGAGAGGATGCATATTTCCATATGGTCAGCATCAACAGGTTAGACCTGATATTTTATATTAGGGAAATCAACATCTCAGTTATGCTTTCAAATATATGTTTATTCTTCCCTTCCATACCGCTTAGTAAGTCTAAAAAAAAATGTTCATATGAGGAAATCCTGTCATCAAATCAATACAAGGCCTGCCATTTCTTACCTCTTTCTAAAAATACTAGTTGCCTGGCTTTTAGTATTACACCCAACCTTTACTAGGTTCTGAGAACTAGTATGCAAATTAGCAAAAAGTGAGAGAATCTTCAGACATCTTATCTAAGCAATAGAGGTACAATGACAGCCAGACAAGAAGCATTTTCAGAAGGTGAAGATAGCAGGGGCTCTTCAATGTTTCTCTCATGACAGATTACCTTTAATACTTTATAATAAATGCAAAAAATAGCTCTAAATTCAGTTCAGTGGCTCTACAGCGAATTTTCAGTCCTCCAATACTTTACTTTAAAGGTCATACTATTTACAAAGTAAACTCATAACAGACAATGTATGTTGCTTTTCCCAGTTGTTGTGTTGGGACGTTTGGGGATTAAAGTGAAACAATTGGAAGAATTATCTTGCTAGAAAGAATGCCAATATCCTTTGTGCAGCAAAGCAGCTTCACAATCCCAAAAGACTGGCAGCCTATCAATTAAACATTATTTGTATTTGTGTTAAGTCTTCTTAGTTCTGTCTCTTTAAATACTCTTGAAAAAACATTATCAGTTCTAACCACACATTCTATGGTGATTATCCTATTGGCTTTAAGACAAGCACTTAGCAGCAAGGGAGGATGAGCGTTCACTTGGTAACTAATGACGGAGAAAAGCCTGGGTCAAGTTGCCAATCCATGACGGGAAATAATCTGTGCTGCTGTTTATGAGAGGTAAGTCCCACAAACACAGGGATAGTTTTACTATGTCCTGAAATGCTGTAATAATTACAAACAATACTTTTATACTTTCACTGAAATGAAAGACCTGGTAGGTGGCGTGAAAACGTTTTGACTCAGAACCTCTCAAATGTACTGCACAGGAGAAAGCCAGGAGAGGAATACATTACACTAGTACGAGGGGCGTTCAAGTCACACCAAGACTTTTAAGTTTATGTAATAAAAGGACAAATTTCAAGGAGTGGAAACTGCATTTATTATTCAACATACTCCCCTGCTACATTTATACATTTAACTAATGCCTGGAAAGCTTCAGCATAGAAAGATTTGTCAGTACACCTGAATCATCCTAGGACAACCTGCTTCACTTCATCATCATTGTGTTCACCGTTCCCGCAGAAAGATTTGTCTCTTTTGCAATTTCACGACAGGTTATGCATCAATTATCTGGGATCAGGTGTTCCACATGCTGAATATCCACAGGATTGACTACTGTTGGCTGGGAACCACCACGGCCGGGAAAGTCACTGATGGATGTACAGCTATCTTTGTAATGTTTACACCATTCAAATGTATTACTGCGGCCAAGCATCTCATCACTGTATTGTGCTGGAAGTCTTCTATAGATATCCTTTGTTCACAAGAAACTTCAGCACCACACACTGTTCCATGTACGCACTAACACTGTTGTCTGCCATCTTGATTTATGGTCTCTGGACTGATCCACGACATGTGCACCACCTATCAGTAATAGGAACCACTTGCTACTGTGTGTATTACCACCATGCTAGCATTCCTATTTATATCCATTGTAAAATTAAAAGTCCTGGTTTGACTTGAACGTCCCTCGTACATTTCAGACACCATTACTAGAAGAGTTTAGATTTCAGCTTTGTGTTTCCCCCAAACCCTTTTTTGGCCCTGACTTTTTCTCACTAAGGGTCCTTGTGGTTACAAAACCCATTATGCCCCCTGCAATACACATTTCTTGTATGAGATAAAATTGTTACATTTCTTATGGTTTATTCTAAAAGCATACATAATACAGATACAAGGTGAAATAAAAAAGAGATAACTGGTTGTCTATTAAAAGAGTGGCCCCTAGGTCCAGTGCTATGTGTTCTACATATTCTTCTCTACCTCCTCTTCTAAACATCAATTCTTGCAAATACAGCATAGTACAGTAGGAATTAAATGCCCTTGCCCCTTGAAAAAAAGGGTGTTTGACTGCTGGAAGAATGTCAGGACTTTTCAGTGGCCCTTATCACACCTTCTGTTTATTATGCAGCAACAAAGGCTGCCATTGGCTGGATCTGAATTTTGGGTGGGTTTTTTTGGTCTATCAAAGGCAAAGCAAGGGGAGGGATTTTCATTGGCAAATTTTACTTCAGCAGTGTTTGAATGGTCCCTATTTTATGTCCCCTGTGGGATTTATCTAGTTGGTTACTAGTCAGGAACTGGTGGTTAAGACAAGAGTTTTGGCTATTTATGCTAGTTGGGTGCTTACAGTTTTTCTAGTAAGTGCATTAACAAAAATGTTGTGACTGGCACAACGTTATTGTTAACTCAGTGGTTATTGGCTTAGATGTTTTGTTATAAATCCTGTTTATTGCAACACAAACAGCATTGACTTAGTTACTTGGGCAAGGGCCTACAATTGGGAAGAAGATGTTTTGTGTGTTTTTGTGTCTTAGCAGTCAGAGGACAGTGTGGGGGCTGGATGTTATCTTTCCTAAATTCATTATGAGCAATCAACAACACTAAGATTTCCAGCTGCCAGGAAAGTCCAGTAAGTTGATTTTTGTGGGGTGAGGTCCCCGTTTCTAGCTCCTGTTCAAATGTTTCACCGAACACTGAATTCTTACCTTTCCATTAGTGAGAAAATAACTTTGAATACACTAAGCTACCACTAAGCTGATAAAAATGTAAATATTAACGATAAATACTGTTCTAAGTCAATGATATCACTAACCCAACGTATAAAATTCAAAATACTAACCACAGCTTACAAAGCCATCCACAACACTGCCCCTATCTACATCACCAACCTCATCCACAGATATCTGCCAAATCGCCCACTCCGCTCCTCTCATGATATCTTCCTCTCTAGCTCCCTCAACACCTCCTCCCATGCTCGCCTCCAGGACTTCTCCAGAGCCTCTCCTATCCTTTGGAACTCCCTACCACAGCAGGTCCGGTCAGCCCCCACCCTGTCTGCCTTTAGGCGATCTTTGAAAACTCACTTCTTTTGGGAAGCCTACCCCACCTCCACCTAAGAACTGTACTTGAATCACCTCCACCAGACCATCCCCCGCAGCTATCACCTTTTGTATCACCTCCCCCTTCCTTTAGATTGTAAGCTCCACGAGCAGGGCCCTCACATTCCTTCTGTACTGAAATGTATTGTAATTGTACTGTCTCCCTTATATTGTAAAGCGCTGCACAAACTGTTGGCGCTATATAAATCCTGTATTATAATAATAATGATATACAATATAACAATTTTAGGAAACGTTACTTCTGAGTTTCAACTCCTGCTTTTATGATGAAGTTGAACCATGCATTCCAGTGATGTCCGTAGGTGGGTGTTAGGTGGGAGGGTCCGCCAGCTATAATCACATGATCAGTACCACCATTTATGTAATAAAATACATACTGCTTTGAAAGTAGGAAATTTAAATTCTAAAGACATTCTATACACAATGTAAAAAATGCTTCTAGAATTGCCTTGGTTACAAGGAAGCAACAGTTGTTGGTTTTATAAAAACAGGCAAATGCACACTTTTTTCTTAATTGAACAGCATGTGTGGCATAGATTAAAATCCACCTCTACCAGCACTAAGGATTCATAAGAGCATAATGTTTACAAATATATAAACTTACAAATTTGCACCCAGGCAATAAACATATCCAAAAGAACAACTGCCTGCACAATATCCTGATATCAGATAAATGGTACAACATAGTTTAACTGCTATTCCTTCATTGTTCCTTTAAGTGCACGTGTAACTTCTATTAGCACATCATCATACATGTGATACATCAAAAACAAGTGCAAAAGTGTACACAATACCATAAACATAACAAAAAGAGTCAAGAAAAAACAGATAAAAATCTATTCCCCAGTAAAAATTAACCGTGAAAAAAGTCAGTTTTCAATTCCCAGGTTGTAGAAATCAATATAGGTGCAAAGCAAGGATTCTCACTGTGAAATCCACACCACCTATGTGTTACATATCAACTCATTCCAGAAGACAATGCCTCCCTATAAATAAGCTCACAGGAATGGAATCACAGCTGCCAGCTTCTCATCATAGTGATATCTCTTATGTATATGCCATCCCAATAGTGTAATTCCAACAAAGGTATGCATTTATTAAAAGGCAGTTTAAAAACTCACATAATTATTAAAATACCATATATATAACATATATATATTTTTGGTGTACAGGAAAAACATGCATGGTAACATCAGAGTGTTTTAGCTTCGTCCAATATTGTTTATCAGATGTAACTTCATCAGGGACATTACAAATGTTTACAAATTGCCTCTCTCTATAAGTGTGAAACCTTTGTGATTACCAATGAATTACTAGTTTAAAGCTGCTCCACTACTGGGCCAAGCTATCTGATACACAGAACTGATTTCCTCTGTCCATCTGACTGGTTGGCACCAACTTTCAGCTGCCAAAGGACATCTGTGTTAGCCAATTAGAAGTTTACATCTTATTTCTGTCATCTTGTTACCAATGGGATTTATCAGTTGTGCCCATGGAGAGAACTCAACCTTAATTCACCAACCATGCCATGTGACTTTACCTGTTACTGGAGCTTTATTTATTGATAATGGGGCAAATACAGTTGGGCAGTGAAGGCATAGTGAAAAATGAAGGATGCCATGTGTTAATTTCACTATTACTCAGATGAGAGACAACCCATGAGCTAATACCCTTTGTTGCAGGCTTGGCATGCCATAATATGTAGCTGTATAGTTTGTAAATTCCTAAGTTCTGCTATTGCATTATACCTATCTAGACAACCTACAATACTGCAAACAACTAACCTATGTGCCAAATACAGACATGTTTCCACAGTAAGAGACATATTTGTAAAACAGTGAATGTAACATGGAACAATAACTCCAGGTGAATCAATCCCTGTATTTTAAAACACATGCAACAAGAAGATTAATCTTCAGTGAATGTTTGCTGAATGGTGTATTCACTGCTTTATAAATATTCCCCTATGGGTATGTATTAAAATGCAGTGATGAACAACTCAGAATCACCAGCTAAAGCATCTCCTTAGCTCATTAATGCAACATTCTGAAGCATTCCAATTTATATTAATAACATCCATTCCATGTCTTAAAACCATTTGTTCTGAAGTGTGTTAAGGTGTCACTAATCACTTGTAGATCTCACTAACTTTTAATGCAACACAACTATACTTCACATAAATTGCTAATGGGAGCAATAAATTGCTGTTATGTAAATGTATGTTGTAATGCTTCAATTCACTAGATCAAGTCACCTAGCACTTTTATTAATTCTTGCTTTTCAAGAATACAAAAAGAAGAGGAGGGGGTGCCGAGGAATACTGAGATAAAACGAGAGGTTATGACATTCCAGTAGCTCAGCTAATGTATAAGAAGTGCAGAATGCGTGAGATTGTGTTTCCAACCCATTAGCTCCATGATTAAATGCCAGCAGACCATTCCCCTGGCAACTGCATAGAATAATCAAAGAGAAATGACACTTTCTTCTTATTAGCAATGCAGTTCAGGGGGTGTCTGGGAGTTAGGGACCAGTCTCCAGAGCAATATACAGAGGCTCAATGAGAAAGAAGTCCTTGCCAAACAGGCTGATACAACATGTGGAAAGTCAACTACAGCAATGCCAGCTGTTATCCCTATACAGACATGCATTTGTATGCGTATCGTGTAGAACTAAGCTGCAATAAGTAAACTTTATACAATGAAAAGCAGTTTCAATATCACACTTGTATAATTAAAAGTGCAGAGAGTGATGAAAATGTGCAAAGTCCAATAACCTATCGCAATCTATGCCCTTTAGGTTTACTAGAGTCAAATCAGTGTACATTGCTCATTGATTGACTGAATATGGAAGTACACATTGTAACCAAATGCAGCGAGAAAACAGGATTTTCCTGTTCCCAATACCAACCTTATAGCTGGCAACCTATTGACCCCCTCTCTCTCAGTCTGAATAATGCTGTATAGAAGATTGCAAGAGGCCCATATGAAGGCAAATGCAGTTGCCTAGATTAGTTTCAATAAAAATATTCAATGTATACAATTGTATTAATTTGTGTTTTTATATCTGCCCAGAATTCAACTTCAAATTATCTATAAATATTGGCTTCTGATCTATTAAGCAGAAATGACAGGCATTTACCTCCATTGGGCAGGGGAAGGTAATCTCAGCACTGTGGTGAAACTACCAATACCCATTAGGTACTAGTAGAGTCTGACAGCCACAGCCCTGACTTCCAGGGGCCGAGGCATTATGGGAGTTGTAGTTTCACCACAGCTGGAGTGCCAAGATTATCTTCACCAGCTACAGGGACACTTTTGCATATAAAGCATATAATCTATATATGCGCATATGTGTGTTTTTGGCAAAATGTGTTAACTATTACCTTTGTTAATTTAAGTCTCATTAGGGGATTATGGTACTTGCATTTAATAAACCTTTAATTCTTCATAATATGGAACTGATGATATGAAAGTTTTATGGTCATTCAAACTTATGAATTTCAAGATTTGCCAAGTGTCAAAGTAGTATGCATATACTGTGTTTGATGGGATCAACAAAAATAAACAGTCTGATCTATCTATAAAATATTTGCTTATTTCCAGCCAGACTACACTATGCAATTGATCATTTTCTACTACCACAAGGTATCACAAATTTGGGCAATTAAAGGTGATGTAAGTAGAGAAATTGTTAAATAGGGTAGGTGTAGCATTTATGAAATACTTCTTAAATAATTTCATTGCAGCAGCCTTCTTGTCACACTATAGGGAGAAATAATGTCAGTGTAGAATTTTTTCACAGTTATATGATGAATCAACCACATAAATATAAGCTTATTCAATGAAAATCCCACATCAAAGCAATGGAGAGATCCACAGAATTGGGCTTTTTGCTGTAAAAGGTGAGCTTTGCCCCAACAATTTTCTTCTCTCTAAATTCCATATTGGTTAGTGAGACCAGTTATCACATTAAAAAGCTATTAGGAAGCTTATTGATTTGTTTTGACATTCAGTTTTCACTGATGTTCACAACTGATTACACATTTTCCTTATATGCTCAAATTGAATAGACCAGCCTTGTGAATGGTATAGTTTAAGGTAAGTCTAGCTTGAACATGAAGATAAAAATTAACCGAAATGTTCCAAAAACAGCCCAGAGAATCTGTTGTGTAAAATATAAGCTTCTGTTATCAACTGGAGGTGCCCCAACACCCTTTTAAATTTCAGTGGGCACTTTAATATTCAACAGAGACATAACCAAATTGCAAAACAGAGGAAGGGAGGCAAAATTCCAACTCAGAGCTCAAGTCATAGATAATATTGAGGTTCAGAAAGCAGCACAGACATTTTCCTGACAACTAAAGGTATGCATTGGCTTCTTTTGTAGCTTAATTTAGAGGTTATGTTAGTTTTCTATGTCTGAGTTCTAGCCACGTTCACTGAAGGCTGTACTTAGATAATGAATACCTGCACAATTATTGCCACTAGTTTCACAAATCTCTAGTTTGAAGTGCTATTTTTTCCCAGCTTTAATTTTACATTCACCATGCAATGGATCTCTGGGTTTACACCATATGATACATGCTCTACAAGAACATTGTAAATTGTATATTTTCCACATGTAATTCATGTTTTAATGACCATTTATACAATACACTGCTGAGATCTCACACAGCTTACTAAGCTCCAGAAAAATGTGTGTGATAAAAGGAATTTTCAAGTGATAAACACTTAAAATAATGGTTTCATCTTTCAAACAAAAGATCATGTTTCAGATTGATCTTAATAACTGTTTTTACCAGAAAAGAATGATCTTACATTACAGATAGTTTCCACCAAAGCCAGACACTCTGGTGTGAAACAAGAGAAATACATTCCCCATTAAAACCTTGTAATGCTCTCTAAATTCCATGATGCAAAGGAATTAGTAGAATTATACACGGCTCAAAAAATTAAAGGAACACTTTTTAATCAGATTATAGCATCCAGTCAATTAAACTCTTGGGATATTGATCTGGTCAGTTAAGTAGCAGAGGGGGCTGTTAATCCGTTTCAGCTGCTTTGGTGTTAATGAAATTAACAACAGGTGCACTAGATGGGCAACAATAAGATGACCCCCAAAACAGGGATGGTTTTACAGCTGGAGGCCACTGACATTTTTTTGCCTACTCTTCTTTTCTGACTGTTTTTCACTAATTTTGCATTTAGCTAGGGTCAGTGTCACTACTGGTAGCATGAGGTGATACCTGAACCCTACAGAGGTTGCACAGGCAGTCCAGCTCCTCCAGGATGGCACATCAATACGTGCCATTGCCAGGTGGTTTGCTGTGTCTCCCAGCACAGTCTCAAGAGCATGGAAGAGATTCCAGGAGACAGGCAGTTACTCTAGGAGAGCTGGACAGGGCCATAAAAGGTCCTTAACCCATCAGTAGGACCAGTATCTGCTCCTTTGTGCAAGGAGGAACAAGCTCGCCAGACTGCCAGAGCCCTACAAAATGATCTCCAGCAGGCCACTGGTGTGAATTTCTCTGACCAAACAATCAGATACAGATTTCATGAGGGTGACCTGAGGGTCTGATGTCCTCTAGTGGGCCCTGTGCTCACTGCCTGGCACCATAGAGATTGATGGCATTTGCTATTGAACAGCAGAATTGGCAGGTCTGCCCTGGCGCCCTGTGCTTTTCACAGATGAGAGCAGGTTCACCCTGAGCACATGTGACAGACATGAAAGGGTCTGGATAAGCCATGGAGAACGTTATGCTACCTGTAACATTGTTCAGCATGACTGTTTTGGTGGTGGGTCAGCGATGGTCTGGGGGGGTATATCCACGGAGGGACGCACAGACTTCTACAGGCTAGACAATGGCACCCTGACTGCCATTAAGTATCAGAATGAAATCCTTAGACCCATTGTCAGACCTTAAGCTGATGCAGTGGGTCCAGGGAATGCCCGGCCTCATGTGGTGAGAGTACGCAGGCAGTTCCAGGAGGATGAAGGAATTGATACCATTGAATGGCCCCGATGCTCGCTTGACCTAAATCCAATAGAACACCTCTGTGATATCATGTTTCAGTCCATCTGATGCCGATAGGTAGCACCTCAGACTGTCCAGGAGCACAGTGATGCCCTGGTCCAGATCTGGGAGGAAATACCCCAGGACACCATCTGTTGTCTCATTAGGAGCATGCCCCGACATTGTCAGCCATGCATACAAGCACATGGGGGACATACAAACTACTGAGTATCATTTTGAGTTGCTTCAATTAAATTTCAGCAAAATGGACTAGCCTGCTACATAATTTTTTCACTTTGATTTTCCAGGTGTCTTTGAATTCAGTCCCCTGTAGGTTAATAATTTCATTTCCATCAAACGATGGGGCATCCTTACATTCCTAACACAGTACCCAGTCTATATCAGTAGATATCCAGCATGATATTTTTCCCCATTGAGATCTGATGTGTTTTCAAAGTGTTCCTTTAATTTTTTTGAGCAGAGTATATATTTGGGCTCTATTCATGAATTTTTTTCACACAAGATTCACACAATTTTTGCCCATGATTCAGACATCTTCATGACTGAATCAGTTAAAAAAGTGTAAATTTGGGGAGAAAGCTGTATGAATCTTATGTGAAACATTTATAAACATAAAAATAATATATTAGTTACCTTTGAATCATTATATTCTAGTATTGCAAGTTTTAGCTTTAATGCTATTTATAAGTGCTTAAAGCCAGCCATACATGGCAAGATTTCTCTCATTGTATTGTATTCAAGCAGCCACAGCACATGAGCACTGTTTGAATACAGTGACTGCATCTGATAGGACTGCAATTTTCCACCTGGCTCCTTTTGTTTTTCAGTCAAGTTTTGTTGAGCCAGATGGTGCCAACAAGGCCAACCACAGCCAATTCAGCCACAATTTGAGCCATTTATGGCCATCTTAAGAATAATAATGATCTTGCTAGTACTTGACCCTTTTAACTACTTCTTGTGCTAGGGTGTCAATGCTACCCAAAAACTTCTAGTCCTGTGAGAGCATTGTAAACATGTGCATGCTCCAAGGCTGGGACTACAACACGACAAACTTGTTTAGCCTCTTTGTCAGACTGTTATATCTCGGGCATCCGTGTCCCCTGCCCTGAAGTTGATAAGGCACATAGGGCTTGCTGTCACTAAGATGACAGGAAAGTCACCGACACTAGCCAGATGGGGTATATTCTACCCATTTTCTCTACTAACATGCAGGTAAAATTGTAGTCATGTGAGTGTTAAAGCAAAGCAAGGAAAATGATCAAGCTTTAAAAAATAAAAACAATAAAAAACCATTGCTTTCTGTATAGTTGTGGCATTAGATTGCTAGCTGTGGCTTCACATACCCTTTAACATTTTTTCCTGTCAAGGTTTACCTAAAGTAACATCTTCTATAGCCAAAGAAAAATGAAAGAGGACTTGAAACTAAGCACTAATAAATAACCAGATATTATCAACTCATTGTAGACTTTCGAATCTATTTCTGAATGATTGAGGGAAGAGACCACAGTGCAGAGACATAAGTGGTTGTTGAAATAATGGGATGAGAAAATTGGTTTGAAAACCAGATGAATTGGACATTTTTTTATAGATAGTAAAAGTTGGCCTAGAAAATGAGTTCAACCTGGCTGTAAAAGTATTCCACTCAATGTCATCAGATGATTTATCTGCATACCCTACAATAGTTGAGAGTAACAGAAAGTTTGTAACCATGAATGTTTTGAAAACATAAAATAGAACTATGGCCCCTAACTTAAAAACATATGGGCTGCAACATTTAATTAAATGATCATTTGCACTTACAGTTTATTTTCTAATCCCTTTGCAAAGTCCTGCAAATACCTGTTCATCCTGCCAGTGAAGTCCACCTACTGCGCCTTCACGTTATGTTGTAGTAATGAGTCTGCACTGCTTCTATATCCAGAACAGAGCTTCCAATCTCACGTAGACTGTGTCTGCTTGCACCACAGTGAGAAAATGAGAGGTGGTGTGGTTATCAGCATTGTCACTGCTGATTGACAAGCTTTGAGTCACACCCAGGCCTGACCATTGCTTTCTGGATTGACAGCACTTCCTCTTTTGCTGAAACTCTCCCACTGTGAGCTGCAGTGTCTGAGAGGGGAATCACATGAGACACAATTCACAGAAAAGTTTGCCCTGTCGGGAAAAGGAAGTTTTTGTTCACTTTATTAGGCTTGTAGATCAAATAGTAAATTGATTTGCTTCTTATTATTTGTACTTTAAGTACCACCTCGTTAATCTTTCCTATTTTTTTAACCACCACGGTTGTTTAAGGAAAAACAATTTTCCCAGTTTAATCTATATAGCTGCTAAATTTCTTATCTAATTATTCCCCTGTACTGTTAAATTAACTAAATGAAATTTATCTGCATTGTAAAATGTTTTATTAGCTGAGATGGACAGATGGACTTACAAGATATTATAACACATTGACCCACAGACACAATTACAAAGTCCAGTTCTACACCAAGTTATTAACACGCTAAATATCTGGGGGATGTATGCTAATTGCTGCTGAATTAAAGTATAATTAAAAATATAACAATCTCAGCTCTATATTTTGAAACTAAGCAGCGAACAGGTTGTAACCCTGATGAATTTAACCATATTTGCAGGATTTATAACCACCATCTGTCTAAATACACAAACTGTTGGTATTTTCAGCTAGCCACATACCTTCAAGCAAATTAAACATTACCAGCCACGACAGCCATATGGACTTCGAATGCATGTGAAAAGAAAGAGGCTGCAGATACATAAGATCTATTTATATAACAAATGTACAACTTGTAAAATGAAAAGTGATACAATACGTATTAAAAAGCTTAACCCAATAATTAGGACCCCCACCCAGGAGTAGCTGTTTCATTATATATGTAATTTAGAATTCTATGGAATTCGGGAGGTAAGGCTGTTAGGGCTAGATGTCTGCTAACACAGACACTGTCTGAAAGAGGCAGCGCTGCCAGGTAAGGCACAACTCTGCCTACACATAAAACATACAATACAAGGGTCCAGATCATATTGTATCTAAAGTGCAATTTGGTTGGGTATTTATTGTTGCTGTCCCATGCATAGTCTATACATTATTGCATTATTGTTGGTGAATGTGTTGCTGAGTACACAAAACTAGACAAAAATAAAAATGCAATTGGCGCAAGAGAATTTGTAGTGGATATAACGTTCACTCAGTAATCTTTAAACAAAATAATCATATATGCTAGTAATAAAGGGACAACAAGTAGATGATGCAGCTTTAGTGGTGAGGAAAGGGAAGGGGGGGAGGGGGGGAGGGAAAGGAGGGGAAAAAAGGCCTTGTGATGCAAACAGTACTGGATTGAGATAGATGGTATATATATGTGTATACATATATATACAACGCTGCAATGTAGACACCGTCGTGAGGCTTGCACTTTCTAGAGTAAACCGGACTCTGTGGTAAATGGAGAAGAAAGAGAAGTGCGCCAGACTAAGTGCAGTATGAATATAAAAGTTTAATGCACACAAGATCTATATGATGGCAAAAGCCATCAATACAAACATACATTTAATAGGTACAAAACTATACTACAGGATTCATGCCACTTCTGTGTCTTCCATGCTAAAAAAAATGGATGATTTTTTTTAGATATTATTTAAATCTAATTGCCTTCTTATGCTCCCTTGGTGGCTTTTCTGACCTTCAAAAATAGATATTTCATGAAAAGGATTTATTTTCTCCCCGAAACCATAGATTTCAGCAAAGATGGACAGCATAAATCAGAAGCTGCTAGATAATATCCCCTGTGCTGGTGGATTCTATGTAACTGTGCTGGTTTTTCATCATAACTCAAGGTCCTGAGACTCTTGAATCATCTGAAGTTTTATTAATAATAAAGTCCACATAATGTTCTTTGCATTTCTGTTATTGAAAGACAATATTAGAAATAATCTCATTGGTAGTCCTCAAGAAGATTTGCTGCAGAGTTTGGGGTCCATAACTAATTCTCCACTAACTCTGGTGTAAACAATATACTTCTGCATTTTTTAATCAATCTGCAGAAACAACAAGCTTTGTTTGTTGTAGAAGCACACAAAACAATGCAATTAATGCAGTTAAAGGTCTGAGCCTGTTGTCTGGTGGACATCATCTAGTCATGCCCAAGAAAGTTCACTAAGATCCAGGCAATAAATTGAGCTTTGACATTAATAAAAGATCTGATGAAAACTCTACACAGAGCAACAGAAATATGTTGGCCATAAGCTTCTAAAAAATGTATATTAATTTATTATTCGTAACTCCTTCAGGTCATCTCCAACTTAAAGCAAATCTGGATTAAACACTACATTGAGGCTTAAAGAAGCAAAGAAAATGCTTGTTAAGGGCATTATTCCATTTCTATTTTACAGAACAGACTGGCCCTTAAAGAAATAATAGTGAGAATATATGAGAACATTTGAATAGAAATGTTTTCTAAAATCCACAAGAAATACTGTAAAACAACCAGCTACTTCTACAGCTTTCTGTTTTTTCATGGTAGTGACTTCTGATTATTTCCTTCAGAGACACTTTATGATACAAAAGACAAAGATTATTTGTAATATATCAGCACCTTCTAGCAAGAAGAGATGTCTGCTGGCTCCTCTAAAGGGAAAGATGGGTGGTTTCTCACATACACATTTTCAAACATATTTGAAAACCCTTTTGGAAATAATAAGGTTGTGTACAGACTCGCTAAGTATTTATGTGTATGTCAATCATGTACCCCAAAATGGTAACTCAGTTTGGAGAGGAAGCTAGTGGTGCCTCAGCTGGCAGAAAACACTGTAGTCTCCAACCTTTGCTAAATTATTTATTATTTTCTGACGAAGCATATGATCACATTGTTTGACATAAAGTCAAATGAAAATAGTTTAAAAAGAATGACCTATACTAAATAAATCAGAGGTGTTTATACTATCATATTGTAATATACTGCATGTTACAGGATTGTTGGTGATCCGAGTGCAAGGTATGACAAAGATGTAGCCTGCAGTATCTGTATCAAAGAGGAGAGCACAAAACAAATCTTGTTCACTTGCATTTTGAGTTTAATGTGTTAAACAGAAATGGATCACATTATACAGATAACTACTTTCTTTATAATGTAAGTAAAGGCCACATGGAAAAGCTCATCAACTTGTATTAGATAATTACCATTACTAACATATAGGATACTAAACAGAGAAAGTGAATATCAGAACAAATACAAAACAGAACAAAGACAACATAAACCAAATATGACTAACCTTTATCAAAGAGGAGAGCACATGTCTTGCTCATTTGCATTCTGGGTTTAATGTGAGCTTGTTGGTATTAGTCTCCTGAAGTCACACTACAAATCATTACAGCTCCCTCTAGCTGCAACCTAGTAATAGCATTACTGGGAGGTTTATTGATTTGCTTGCTACACACAGTATACATATTATAAGGTATATCTAAATCTAAAACTTTATTTTTCATTTAAGATAGAGAAGGGAATGGTTAAAACTATTGTAAGGTTTTTTTTTGTCATCTGTGTCCTACTAGGGAGATTTCAATTCAACTCAAAATTGTGGATTCCCCTTCACTTTCAATTCAAGTGGCAAAAGCCATCAATACAAACATACATTTAATTTATTTTTTATTTCTATAGTGCTTTTCTCATTAGGGACCCAAACCAGAGGCAGTCAATTAATATACCAGCATATGTTTGGAAGGAAACTTACGTGAGCACAGGGAGAACATATAAACTCCATGGAGATTGTGTTCTGAACTGAGGGCCCAAGTGCTGCAAGGCAGAGGTGCTAACCACTAAGCCATTGTGCTGTCCACATTTAGCTTAGTGATTGAATTTCCCTAACAGGGACACAGCAATCACAGCTCAACAAAATTTGTAACCTCTCACCACTCAAAACTAAGCAATAAAAAAAAGAAAAAATGTTTTGGCTTAAAATCCACTTTAACTACATGAAGTTATAAAGCAGCATATGGCTATTTAAAAACTAGGGATGCTGTTATTACTATCACTTATTTGTCTTTGTACATAATAGCCCCCTCCCCCTTCTCAGTCTAGCAACAGTAGATGTTCTAAAAGTATAAAAGTAATTTTTGGCCAAAGTATTAGTTGATTACTGCTCTATGAACCATCACAGCAAAAACCGTGTCCCAATCAGCTATTCTGTTCCTCCAGATTTATTTGGCAGCTTGCCATTATCCATTACGTGCTGATCTCAAGTTCCCAACTCGCTGGCATAGAAGAAAAATACAAAGAGCTTATTTTATATTTAATACCTAAAATCTAAAACCTGCAGTAACTGGCATGATCACTTTTCAGATGTGAAGAGATTGCATGGGATAATGGACAAATTTATGGGATGTGCTGGAGATGAGGTATTGGGGGTAGTATCTTTGCTAGACTCCACACCTATTAATGATGTCCAAACAAAGCTAAGTTATCAGATTTTTTAAATTGTAACAGTTGTCAAAGTTATTTACTGAAAACATGGACAAAATAATTACAGTTAAAGGATTTTGTTTCTCATGTAAATTAATTGCAGAGTGAGGAAACGTCTAGGAGACATTTGCAGCAAATAGTTTTACTACATGTACAAATCATATTAATGTGATTCCAGAGTACTTTAGAGAAACATCATTTAGAATGTAATAATTTACTGCAAAATTACAGCACCATGCACTTAACTTGCTGCCACTTTATTTAAATATCTGACAGAATCTAAGTAAAGTAAAATGCATCCTTTTTTTAATAAACTCTTTCAGAACATATTTTAAACAGCTTAATTATTTTAAGATTGCAACAGTCCAGGAGCTAATATCAAGCTTCTGTAAAATGTGGCTAACCCATATATATTGCTGTAATTTCATACAATCTAGATATTCTCATATGAATTCAGTGCCTAGTAGTAAAAAAGAAAAAACAAGCAAATTGATTTTCCATTTTTTTTTATAAATCAAAATCTTGGTTAAGAACTAAAATGACATACATTGTGTTGCACACATTTCTAAATCTAAAAAGAAAGCACCTATTGATACTGCTAGCCAATTCAATGAAAGCTACTTCCTGCAACACTGGATACATTTGACTGGTGTACCCAACCCGTATAATGTTGTTCCCTGCATAAACTACAACTATCCCTGTCGATATTGCCAGGAACAAACGTCACCACTCTAGTCCTCTCCTCTTACAGCATGCACATAACCATGTCCCCAGCAGCAGTCAAGCTATAGCTTCCTCTCTTCACCATGGGGACTGGTATAGAATAAAAACATCTCTCATACAGCAATACATTTTGAGATATGTATTTTCAATATTCCCCATGCTTGGGTGTAAACATAAAAGGCACCCAGAGTGTCCACCGCGCAGGAGTCAAGCCAAATACCTGGGGCATCTCTTGGCTTAATGGTCCAGATTCAATGCCACTTGCGCCCATGAAAATTTCTCTGCTGCCTTTTGCTTGTGGCTGCCTGACATGTTGCTCATGAGCAGCCACATTTTTTCTATTCATTGACAGGGTTCTGTGAATAAATGAACTACAAGTACCATTGGCCTCTATGGCTGATGGCTTGTAGTTCTCAATGAACTATGAGGGTGCTGGTGAGCTTGTAACGGAACCGACCCAGATTGCACTTGAGTACTTCCATTCAGGGGCGGACTGACAACTCATGGGGCCCCCCGGGAAATAAGGGATCATGGGGCCCCTGTGTCCTTGCCCAAGCTCAAAAAAGCATATGACAAAGGTACCAGGGGCATCTCATGGGGCCCCCTACTGACCCCGGGCCCTCGGCAGTGCCCGAGTTTCCAAATGGTCAGTCCGCCCCTGCTTCCATTAGAATACTGCTTCCTCGTCCGAACACCGACAACAGACACCTCAGGCAAGACTAGACAACACCAGTATTGAAGTAAACCAGGAGGTAAACTACTTTATTTGAACACAGATATAAGATGTATACACTCAGGGGACAATCCCCTCTCCCTGCATAATGACACAGGGCGGGGCAATCTACATTTAGTAACAAGAGACACACAGGTATTCAAACTTCACACCAGCAGACAGTCCCATCAGGAGGGAGGGCTGCTGGAGACAACCCCCCACTAAGATAATACACATAAACACATACATCCCACAATAGTTTGCTCCCAAGCAAGACACACAATAGAACAATGGGATGCTACCACATGACATTAAACAATCAACAACCCCCACACAATATTAGGACAGATCACCCTGTACCCCTAACAGGCACAGGGTGATTTACACATAAGAGGGAAAAGGGGAGCTGAGACAGCAGTCTCCCTACCTCTCCAAAGTGAGCTGGGTTCCATGGGCCCCCCACCCAAAGTGACTCCCTTCACAGAGCTCTTTTATAGTTCATTGATTTTTCTTGGGCTTTAGCAACTGTCTGCCGGTACGGGAGGTATGGGCAGACAGCTGACTCAGAGTCTACAGGATTCAAACATTGCACCCCCAGTGATCTGCTGATCACGGGAGCAATTCTTTACAGGCTGCAGTATAAAAAAATAATAAATTAGCATTTTTTTAGCTGCAAAATCATGTGCATTTATTATTTTTTTTATAAAAGATGAACCGATCTTATAAAAGATATATGTGTTAATCCTCTTCATGATTTGACTGTAAATAACTATGCCGTCATTAATTATTATGCTATCCTTCATTCTTCTTAATTTTTCTCTCATTCATCCTGTTTCTGTGAGAAGAGGCTGGAGAATACAGCACAATTTTCCCTTCAAACAGATAGGGTACACAGATGGATGGCATGATTAGCCCCAGCACAGGGGAGAGACTAATCTCTGAGTTCAGCATATGTAAACAAATGATAGGGGACAGTGCTGTATATCACTGCTATCAGTTAGTGTGAGTACATTACAGCTATGATCTCCCAATATAGTAGAAATCTCTGTGTTTCCTACATCTATGGTATCCTATAAGTCATGAACACCGATGTCATTAGACTGGCACTTAGGGCCCATTCAAACCATTGCAATAAAAAATGCACGTTTTCCTCAATGTGTATAATGCATTTTTAGCCCATTTTTAATGTATGGCACTAAAAAGTAACACAACACAACACATTTTATATGCACTTTGCATGTGTAGTACGTGCATTTTTTTCCTTTTCATCATTTCCTGTCTCAACTTTTTGGTTTGTGTTTATGTCTATTGTAAAATTGGACATGACTTAATGAACATGCATGCATTACCATTAGCTATAATGTAATGCAAGTTTTACCAAAATGCACAAAATATGAAGCAATCAGCAAAACACAAAGCACTGCCCACTAATGCAACACACTTATGTGAAGAGTGTCATAGAGTAGTAATATTATTATTATAATACAGAATTTTAATGGTGCCAATAGCTTGCACAGCCCATTACAACACAGGGAGACAGAAATGCTACAATATAGTTTAATACAAGAGGATTAGGAGGGCCCTATTCATGTAAGCTTACAATCTATTGACAGCTTCACCCCCTTGTGACCTCATCGCCCGCATGTGACACCCCCACCTCCTTGTGACATCGTCCTGTGCTGTGAATGGCCAAAGCACTGCACCTGACCTGTGGTCAGGTGCATTGCTTTGACCAATCACAATGCACTGTCAGGGCGCAGTGCACTGTGGGGCAAACAGCCCACCGAGCACCTGTATCGTTCGTGTGTTCTGCGAGCACATGAACGGCCAATGTTTGAGTCGTACTTAGGTTCAGCCCAACACTACTCTCTGGCAGTCTAAGGTCCTGACATCATCAGAGCTGATGCAGAGTCCATGAACTTGCATAGAATATGTTGACCTGAGGGACTGTCCAGCTCCAGAGCATGGGGGAGCAATGCTTGCCTGGGAACTGGAGGATCAAGTAAGTAAAATGCTTCTCCTTTCCCCTAGACAAAAAGAGCATTGGTGAGATCCTTTTGAAAATTTTCATCACCTAGCTATCACTATGATTTTATACTTTCTGAGACATAAAATCAAAGGAGGAATGTATATATGAACCACTTATTTGCATGCTTGTCCTTGGTCAATGTCTAAAACGATTGAAGATAGAGTCAGCATGTAGACGGGGCCTGTGTTAAGTACATTGTATTGGGAGGAAATACACACACACACAGGCTGATCATGTTCACTTTTTTTATTAAGCAGATGATGTTTCTGAAGTTTGCACCAGCTCCATGCCATCACTTACCAGAGTGTTTGAAATGAAGAAGTGGCTTTCCTTGAGCTATACTCTTGGAATGGAATCTGACCCTGTGCTAAGTACCCTCATAAATAGGTTTCTTTCCATAACAAACACTCGCCAGAAGCATGCCGAAATGATGTGCTTGGGGTCCTTTATTTAAAAGATTACTTCACCCAAGATGGCCACCAGTAGCTCAGTGTCCAATCAGACCTTCTTCTCTTAAGACACTCTATGGAATCTTTAAAGGACCAATTCCTTTATGAGACTCCCCTTCTCATGCAATAATGGCAGTAGGCCACCTACAGGTAGGAAGGCTAATTGCACCTGCCTTTAAGCATAACAAAAAAAGGAAACTTGAGAAGTCAGTAATGGCAGCCTCAATGGTTTTCTCTGGAATGGTTCTTACTAAGAATAAGGACTTGTTATTTTAAATCTTCAATAATGTACTTGTCTCTGGCTAATCTACTAATTGTCAGTGGTACTAATTATTGCTTTGCTCGGGATTAGAAGAGTTCAGCATCACACATCAATAGTGGATGGTGTGCTGTATATGTCAGGGCTGACTTTCATCTGTAATCAGGTGCTGCTGTCCAGCTCTGGTGTTTTGCCAGCACAGGTCATTCTACCAGTCCATAAACTCAGCTGTCTTCATCCCACAGTAAAAGCTGATCTGGTGGGTGGATGGATACACACCTCTGTGCCTCGATGATTAATAGCCTCAGCTACATCACACATGCATTTCACTCACTGCAATATCAGCACAGAAAGGTATCTGCATTGAATGTTCACATCTTTCCTTGCACACCAAATGCCATAATAGTGAGCCAGTTTTGTTCAATAGTTAGTTGTTTTTAAATATTTTACAGAAAAGGAAAGATGCCAACAAATAAACATTTCTTACAAGACTGCTGTGGGTTTACACATTCCTGTTTCCATATTTATATGAAGAAAACAGCTGCTCTCATCCCTGCTGGCTGCAACGCTCAAACCGAATATTCTCCAATGCACCAGGTGCACAATATAATGGAACATAAATGTTACAAAACATCCACATAAAGGGGCACTAAGGACTACAATAATGATCCATTTTAATTTTCATTTCTAAATTGTAATCCTGTGTCATGTCAAATCACCTTGGCTGGATCAGTGCAGACAATTAGCATCAATCAAGTATTTTATCATATTTTATGGATGCCATTACAGTGCCTACTCCATCCAGCTTGATTGTCCATGGAAGAAATGGGGTGGAAAGCTGCAAATGTTTAAAGCAGGGCCTCAAAGGTCGAAGGTGCAGATGAAAAAGATATGTGGGAGGTCTGATTGCTTATTATTAGACTTTCATTGACAGAAGTAGCACAGCTACCTCCTGCAACAGCAAGGAAGACCCTTGTGTGGTATTCCTGTTCATGGGAGACTTCCAGGAATAGCTTGTAGATGCCCTCAATTTATATTAGAAAAGGTTAGGTTTCAGGAAAGATTTATTGCATGATTTATTTATGTATTTATTACAGCTACTTACATAGAGCCATCAGTTTATGTAGCACTTTTACATATTTATCACACATTCACATCAGTCTCTGCCCTCAAGGGACTTACAATCTAAGGTACCTAACTTACATTCATACATTTACTAGGGCCAAATTTGACAGGAGCCAATTAACCTGCCAGCATGTCTTTGGCGTGTTGGACATAGACACAGGGAGAATATGCAAACTCTGTGTAGGTAGTGCCATGGTTGGGATTCGAACCAATGACCGTAGTGTTACTAGGTGGAAGTGCTAATTACCATAAATGGAAATTTATTACAGAATCTCGTAGATATCTATCTTAATAGAATGTCAGTTAGCAGAAGGTATAAATCAGAACTCCAGATATCTTATTTCTTTGGATTTCCCCAATTTCCTCATCCATTAAACAAATTCCTAATTTCTACTTACCCTCATCATGCTCTGTCACTGCCCCCAGCTTCCTCCTTAGTCCAGCATCAGCAGTCCTTTTTGGGCAGAGCATGTTATTCTGCTATTTTCCTTTGACCCCAGCCTGTCATTTACTTGTCCCCAGGAGGCATGTCATTCTGTAGGCTGGGCTCACAGTACTCCAGGACAGAGGAGCACTCGGATTGCATTATTTAAGCACTTCTCAAGTCTTGAACTTTGCCTACTCCCCACCGCCAGGGAAAGAAACACCAGGTAAAGCCAACTGGGGAAAGGTAGGTGGCAATGGGCAATTCTGTTTTAAAATACGGGTAGAGGTAAAACATTTTTTATCTGGTTGGAAGGATTAGAATCCCTGTCAAGTTTTTATTGCTGTCTGTGGTTCCCCTCCCCTTTCTATATGTACTGGTGACCATTGTCTCCAAAATTTGACAGTTGCTACCAAAACAGTATCAGAGAGAAATTCCTCTCACTTTCCAGTGTGTCTCTGGAGCAAGGAATACGGAGAGATCTCCCCAGAGAGACTCAGTAAAACTATTCAAAATCCAGCATCTTTAAACTTTTTTTTTAAACTACAAACCTCAGTTGTCCTTAAGCCTTAGTTCACACTAGCCTTCAGGCTGTGGGATGGTTGTGGGTGCAGGAATCACACCTGTTTCCACAACCGCAAACACCTGCAGCAAAATCACAGATGTGGGAACCACAGGGAAAGCGCATGGTCAAAAAGACTAAGTGGTTTCCCTACGGATGCATTTTTGAAAGGATGCTTGCACCTTTTTCTTTTTGTGTGAAACGCGGGCACTGCAGCCCATTCAAGTGAATGGGCTACTGTGCCTGCACAAATGTGGGCCACACGGTATGCACTAGTGTGAACCCACCCAAAAGAATGTGTCAACCCAACATTTCATATACCTGCTGTACCATGTACTTGTATGAAAAATGTATCCTGTTCTCTTTGAATTGCTTCCTTTGTGTGAAATCCCTGGTGTTCCTGCAAGTCCCCCAGCTTTCCTATTAAAAACTGACCACACTAGGCAGGAGAACACACTGTGGTCAGTTCTCTAGCTGTACTGGGAACTCAGCCTGCGCTCCTCCAGTCATCAGTCTTCTTCTCACATGTTCCCCACACAGCCATTCACTGAGATGTTCATTGTACTTCTGTTACTCCTCTCCCAGCTGTCTGTTCTCAGCTGCATAAGAAGCTTAGAGGGTATGAGATTACTGATAAAAAAGGGAACAAAAGGTATTTGTAATTTTTTTCTATATCTATATATAACTATTTTGCCTTTCATTTCTATTTTAAACTGAATGGATTGTTTTACATGGTGAGATTTTACATATAATTTAAACAGGAGAAAATGTAGGATTTTTGAATGAATTAGGAATCTGAATTAGGTGAATTAGGAACAATAAATCTGCACTGCTAAGATAAGATAATACTTTTTACTGCGCGAAGGGGGATCTTTGACTAGCAAAAAACACAGTGACTAGCAACTTTAGTTCTTCTACACTGGAAACTTCACAGCTTCGTTTTCCGCAACAGCCTCTGTAATCAGGTCCCCTCCTATCCCGGGACCACATCAGCTGCGTGGGCTGCTATGGCTATTGTTATGCCACTGATTATATATTTCCATTACATTTCTTTTCTCTTTGTTACAATACTAAAGGGTATATTCAAGAAATGCAATTCACAATGGTCACAAGTCCAGCAATTTGCCTTGCTGTCATTTCATCTCCACTAATTTCAGCAGGATGTAAAACCCTCTTTTGTACGTGGCTGAAAATAGCCAGAGATTAAGACGAGGAGCCTTTTTCTCTGAAACCTGTGCAATTATGGTTATGATTTAATTGGTCTGATAGAAAAGCATAGAATGCAGCAATTGTGTGTGACACGGTTCACCTCTAACAAGGCATAATTCTGTGTTCACATACAGAGGAAGATTTCTTAGACAATATAATGGAAATCAGTTCTCATCAGGAACATCAACTTAGAATTATCTTTATTGTCACATCTCCATGATTAAATGCAGTGATGGCCATTAAACAGCCCAAAGTTCACAAAAAGAAAAATTGTCAGCTCCTTTTTCACATTGGCTATGGGTGGGTTGAACTTTTTTTTATTTAAATACATCTTTAAATAAACATGTAAACCTTTTTTTCTCTGAACTGAACAATTTGATATATATATATATATATATATATACAGAAAATAATTAGAATATATATATATACAGTTGAAAGAAAAAGTATGTGAACCCCTTGGGATTACGTGGAGTTTTGCATGAATTGGGCATAAAATGTGCTCTGAACGTCATCTAAGTCACAACAATAGAAGAACAAAGTCTGCTGAACATAATACTACACAAACATTAGATGTTGCCATGGTTTAATTGCACATAACATGTAAACATTCACAGTGCAGGGAGGAAAAAGTATGTGAACCTTTAGACTTAATAACTGGTTGACCCTCTTTTGGCAGCAATAACCTCAACCAAACGTTTCCTGTAGTTGCAGATCAGACCTGCACAACGATCTGGAGTAATTTTGGACTACTCCTCTTCACAAAACTGTTTCAGTGTAGCAATATTCTTGGGATGTCTGGTGTGAATCGCTCTCTTAAGGTCATGCCACAGCATTTCAATCGGGTTTAGGTCAGGACTCTGACTGGGCCACTCCAAAAGGCGTATTCTGTGCTGTTGCAGCCATTGTTTTGTTGAATTACTTGTATGCTTTGGGTCATTGTCCTGTTGCATCACCCATCCTCTGCGGAGCTTCAGTTGGCGGACAGATGGTCGTACGTTTCCCTGCAAAATGTCTTGATAAACTCTGGAATTCATTTTCCCATCAATGACAACAATCCGTCCAGGCCCTGAGGCAGCAAAGCAGCCCCAAACCATGATGCTCCCTCCGCCATGTTTTACAGTGGGGATGAGGTTTTGATGTTGGTGTGCTGTGCCTTTTTTTCTCCACACATAGTGTTGTGTGTTCTTCTCAAACAAGTCAATCTTGGTTTCATCTGTCCACAGTATATTTTGCCAGTAGTGCTGTGGAACATCCAGGTGCTCTTTTGCAAACTTCAAACGTGCTGCAATATTCTTTTTGGACAGCAATGGCTTCCTCCGTGGTGTCCTCCCATGTATTCCATTCTTGTTTAATGTTTTCCTTATTGTAGATGTGTCAACGAAAATGTTAGCATGTGCCAGAGATTTCTGTAGGTCTTTAGCTGACACTCTGGGATTCTTCTTTACCTCATGCAGCATTCTGCGCTGTGCTCTTGCAGTCATTTTTACAGGACGTCCCTGCTTAGGGAGTGTAGCAATAGTGCTAAACTTTCTCCATTTGTAGACAGTCTGTCTTACCGTGGACACATGAACATCAAGGCTTTTGGAGATACTTTTGTAACCCTTTCCAGCTTCATGCAAGTCAACAATTCTTGATGGTAGGTCTTCTGAGAGCTCTTTTCTGCGAGGCATGGTTCACATCAGACAGTGCTTCTTGAAACCAGTAAACCCAAAACAGGTGTGTGTTTTTTAAGGGCAGGACAGCTGTCAGCAACACATCCAATATCATCACACTGATTGGAGTCAAGGTTGACTCACTCCTGGCTCCAATTAGCTCTGGGAGAAGTCATTAAGCTAGGGCCTCACATACTTTTTCCTCCCTGCACTGTGAATGTTTACATGTTATGTGCAATTAAACCATGGCAACATCTAATGTTTGTGTAGTATTATGTTCAGCAGACTGTGCTCTTCTATTGTTGTGACTTAGATGACATTCAGAGCACATTTTATGCCCAATTCATGCAAAACTCCACGTAATCCCAAGGGGTTCACATACTTTTTCTTGCAACTGTATATATATATATATATATATATAAATATATATAATATATATATATATTCCACTCTCATATTGCAGCTCTCTATTAATCTCTATACAGTATAGCAGCTTTGAAAACTGTGCAAGAACAAAAACTCTACTTTACCTTGAAAAGTCTAATTTACAGTCTGCCTGCCAATCTTTGCAATTTTCTCAAAATTTTTTTTAAAAGTTTATTTTTTGTTCAGTTTCAAGCATGCAAATCAAAAATACACTGCAGATTGGGGTTTAAGTGAAAATAGTCATAGCTTCCAACTATCCTTCATTTGATATCAAATCACTCTACTCCCCATTCCTCCTTAAGCATCTTTGTTTTAGAGATCTGTAGAAACAAATGTACTATTTTAGGGTCACAGCCACTTAAACTGCACTGAAAATTTCACCCAGCCTTCAAATTATCGCATTGGATAGCATTACATGTAAATATGAAGAAAAAGTAGTAACAGGAAAACCCACAAAGTATTTAAATGAATCTATCTATCTATCTATCTATCTATCTATCTATCTATCTATCTATCTATCTATCTATTTATAGACAGATAGACAGACAGACAGATAGATAGATAGATAGATAGATAGATAGATAGATAGATAGATAGATAGATAGGTAGATAGATAGATAGATAGATAGATAGATAGATAGATAGATAGATACACGTCAGGACCCAAATTGTGGCTTGCAGACTTCTTTGCAATGGTTCTCCACTAGGGATGAGGTTCGTATTCTTGGCCATGCTACAAACTCCTGCCTGCCCACTTCTTAGGAACCAAGGACACTGTGAATGCCCACCTGGGTCCTAGCAACTATTGACATTATTGGTTGCAAGGCACCAGAGGCCGTACAGTCATTGTTTCCTGTGGTGTACCATAACAACCAATGGCACTGTGCAAAAAAAAAGTCTTGGGATTCCTCCCAAAATTTGCACTAGCCCCTTTCCTAGATAGGTTCAAGGTATGGATTTTTAGTGGGGACCCCATGCAAAACAAAAAAGTGTGGGATCTCCCTATAATCTAGAACTTTAAACCAGTACCGCCCACAAAAAACAACAAGAAAAAAAAACAGAGGGTCTCTCCAAAATCCATACAGGTCCCTTATCTGAGCATGCAGCCTTTCTGGCCAGGAAAGTACCCCTGTAAAATTAATTTCAGAGCCCCATCAAGTAAAAAGGTGTGGTATGTGTTTTTAGGGGCATTGTTCATTCTGGAAACTTGATCAAGATCTGCTTGTTAATGACTTTTTACTTTCAAACAGTAAATGATTTCCAGGAATCACTGTCAGATAACTGTAATCAGCACTTTTATGCCCAGTTCTGAGGAATTCTCACATGTTATAAGAGATGATTAAAAATTTTAAATGCAACTCTAATGATTTCAACGTGTTATTAGCTAGTCTTCAGTGACAGCCGGCCTATGCATTCAGAGCTGTGAGATCTATAATGAAGAAACACAAGTGTGTAAATCCATATGCTGGCACCAGGGTCACACCGTGTCCCATTTCTACTGTACTGATTGCAAGTGGCACATATCCCAGATGATATGAACTCCAGTTGGCATTGTATTAAGTGTTAATGGCACATTGTTAGTCTGTTCTTGGAACTAAAAGGGAAAAAAATCTTTCTGAATGCTACTAAAGCTTCATTTAAAAAAAAGTCTATAGTAAAATCAAAAAGCTATTGTTTGTTTTCCTCAATTAGCACAATTTCTCTTTACTTCATGCCCTGATTATTTTTGTTGAGACAGTCTAATGTCTTCCTATACTGTACAATTTTATGAAGCTCCATTTAATGAATTGTGTTTGTCTATCGACTGTTTCAACTCTTTTGCTGTTTGTCTCTTAAAAAAAATAAAATAAAACAGTGAAAACAGTGATTGCCTATAAAATAGTCATTTGCATCCGGGTTTTATCACCAGTGTCTGATCGCTAGTTAACTCAGAAGAAAAATGGTTTAAAAAGCTTAACATGACTTAAAGGGTGTAAAACGAGTGATGGCAATCTGCAGCATAGCTGAGTAGAATCCTTTTTTAAAAATATCTTTTAATATTTTTTTTTAATTTCTACTGTATAACAACGATTTGTTTCTCACACTATAATTTGCAGTGATATTAAGCAGTAAATACAACATACTGAGCTACGCAATACTTCATCCAACTTTACACATCTTAATAACACATAATTACTACTTTACCATTTTAAAATCCATGAAGATTATTAATTCATACTGTGAAAATAGAAAAATAATTAGCACTATGTGGGGTATTCAGAATGTAGAGTACTGTCACAATTACCCTTATCATTGCATTTTTTTCTGCCAGAGATGACAATGATAAGCCAAACTCTAAAGGAATATTCTGTAGAAGTAGAAATATTCATAACTGGTAGACCTACAATTCCTGATCTTTTTGTGAAAAGAAGGGAATATCAAACTCCACACCCTGGACTAGCTGATCGAAGGGCAAGCATATTGGCAATAGCCGCAACCTGGGATTTCCAGCTGCTAGATCTTGGTACATGTTTCCCAAAGTAAGTAAGCAGTAAATGTGTATCTTAACACAGCAACATCTGCCTATTAGGGAATATGCAGGGCTGGCTAGACTTCAATTCTAAAAGCAAGCAGCATGTATGCTAAGTTTATAAATATAATTTGGAATGAATGGAAACTTCAGAAGATAGTAATAGACTTTTTAGTTTTGTTCATATCAGCAGAAGAGACGACAGCATGGAGTATACAGCAAGGAATCCTTAACCATGATACTTCAAAGCTCTTGAACATTTTGCTTAGTTTGAAAGTACATCACATTTCACCTAGTACTGAGCCTGTAAAGGTTCTTTGTGCAAAATATTCCAGTTCCATCAGACTGAAAAAAACAAAATACAAAACAAGCTGTTTTTAAAATCAATTTCGGCTGGTAATGCTTTTAAAACAAATCTGTAAAAAGAAAAAATATGGATGTTGCCATTGATGACCTCCCCCCCCTTCCTTTAGATGTCTTGATTATCATGTTGACGTTCGTTGCTTAACCATCTCGCTGCTAGAGACCTATTTTTTGCATTTTATTTCCACACCTGTTTAAATCATTAAGTGTAAAAATTATATTCATTTTGGGGCACACAAATGCAATATACTACCCACATTTTTGGGTAAAATATAAAAGGTGACCTTGTGCTGAATAAACAGACACCCAGTATGTCAAGCCTTAAAATTGTGTATGACCTTGAAGCAGTGACAAACATTGATATATTTTCATAGGAGACACATTAAAAGCCCGTACAGGTCATCGGTTTAGAGTTAACCATGAAAAATGTCCCTAGGAATCAACAAGTGTAATACAAGCAATGCTCTTTCATGCAGGTGCCCCCAATGTGTACATTTACGTGTGTGTGTGGGGGGGGAGGGGTGAGGGGAAGTAGTTTGAGTGCTTGGGTGTACCTTTATTTTTTTTTCAGTAAAACTTTATTCATATCACATAGAGGACTAACAGTCTCCTATGTGATATGATGTTGTTATATTAGTTTCCCTTTAAGGAGACATCAGGGTCTATTAGACCCCTTATGTCTCACCTTCCCATCATTGAAGCTAATTGAGTGCAACGGCTGTGCTAAGTGACAGCAGAAAACATTAATTATGTTATTCATATCACTTCTATGTTCTTACCAGGTAGGTTAGATCAGTGAATGGATGTACCCCGCTCCATACGGGATCTGGGCCCAGTATGCATGTCAGGGGGGTAAGTCACATGGGTGGAGGGTCCCACTTTTAAATGTGGGAAAGCGATTAGGGGGCTTTAGAGCTGTCCAATCACTTTCATCTGAAAGATAACAGTCAATTTAAGAGACATACACATACTCCTGGCTGTAGCAGCCAGGAGTATGTGTAAAACTCCTACTGCTCTTTGCTATTTATTAGTGAAAAAAAATGAATGCTCAGAGCCTCTTACCTGAAAGAAGGACTCCTCATTTTCCTGATCTGCTTATTTTTTTCAAGTCAATGACTCAAAGTACTGAAGTCACTAGGTCAGTAGAACAGGCAAACAGGGAGCATTTTCAGAAAGAGACCAGGAATAGTAGTCCCCATATTTCTTTCAGAAAACTTTTACTTTAAAACAGTAATTGGAGTGAAGTAGCCAGTAACCAAAAACTTGCAGGCTATTAATTTAGCAAACTTGGTAGAAATAGAATTGGCCACAAAATACATGTTGCCAAGGTAGAGGAAACTTAAAAAAAAAACAAAAAAACATAATTAAATGAAACTTCCAAACAAATGCTTGCAGATGGTAAGAAAATGCAAAGTAATGACTGTGGAGAATAGATGAACTTCACATAAGTAATACATCACTATAACAGCATTTTATCTAATCAGAAAACTACTTTACATATCCCTGATCTTATTCCAGATGGATGTTATCATAGACAAATATTGATGAGTAAATTCCAACACCTATAAAGCCTATAGCTTTTGAGCATACAAGAATCAGCATAATATTGGACAACAACCAAAATGCAACCTCATTATTACATAGAAGGAAGGAGGTCACATAAAAGGCGTAGACCAAAAGTACTATATTTAGTAATTCAACTGTGATAAACTTCTAAATTTAAAGAATAAGTTCACCTTTGTACAAAAAATAATAAATCTTTTTGCATGTAAAAAATGTGCATTTATTATTTTTTTTGCTAGGAGCCTAGAAAGCATTGCATATTGGAGTATTTTGGTGTGCTGGTGACATTTCTCCCTTGTGATGCTTCTCTGTTCCAGCCGATGGTCATTGCACTGCACCCACCTACATGTATAGTCACTCTTTGATGCAGGAACGTGTGTGTTGGGGTTTTGGAACTGTGCTCTGTGAATGAATGACGAGCCCATGTGGGAACTGATTTCAAAAACTGTCAGCTAGTACGGGGAACTTCCCCCTGTACTGCTGTCACGGGGAGGATGGAACATGAAAGATGTTCCCAAAGATGAACCTACTCTTTAAGCCAAAATGATGTGCCAGGTATTTTCTGTGAAAAATGTAAACTAATGCAGCCACCATATCCAACAGCTGGTAAAATGCAATAATAATTACATACACTCACTGGCCACTTTATTAGGTACACCTTGCTAGTGCCAAGAAAATATCCCCCACACCGGTACAACACCAGCCTGAACCACCATTGATATGGTGGATCCATGCTTTCATGTTGTTTACTCCAAATTCTGACCCTACCATCTGAATGTCGCAGCAACCAGTCTGCCCATTCTCCTCTGACATCTGACACCAACAAGACATTTTCATTCACTCAACTGCTGCTTACTGAATATTTTCTCTTTTTGGTCCATTCTCTATAAACCCTAGAGATGGTTGTGAATGTAAATACGAGTTGACCAGCAGTTTTTGAAATACTGGCACCAACAACCATGCCACGTTGAGGCTGGGTTCACACTGATGTGGTGCGGAATTCGCAGCATTTCCTGTGCGAATTGCGCACCACATCAGAATCACACCCCATTCATGCGAACCCATGCAGGTGTGTATGTTAAGTTAACAACATCCCGAAATCGGTCCGCAAAACGCGGTACGATGTGCAGAATCGGAACACATAAGTGTGAATACCCATGCGATCCGATTTGAGTGCGAACCCAAAAAAGAGTTCTGCACTTTTTTGGTGCGGGTATGGTGCGATTGGAGCCATACAAAATGTATCACACCGCGCACAAATCGCATGTGATTTGCACGTGATTGCGGTGTGGTTCCTGTGCAAATCACATGTGATGTACCGCGCCACATCAGTGTGAAACTAGCCTCAAAGTCACCTAAATCCCCTTTCTTCCCCATTCTGATGCTTGGTTTGAACTTCAGCAAGTCGCCTTCACCCTATCGTGAGTTACTCACATGTGATTGGCTGATTAGCAATTTGTGTTACCAAACAATTGAACAGGTGTACTTAATAAAGTGGCCGGTGAGTGTATAGAAATAATACATTCTTGTTTTGACGTTTAGATACACTTCAATGACAGTTACATGCTACTGTGTATCTTACAGTATAATAGGAAGAAGGGTCAGCCGCACACCAGAGGATTGATGAGTATAGTGAATATTTATTGATCCAAAGGACACATAAAACACCAGGACATGTATACAGGACTTGTTAATGCGTTTCACACAATCATATGTTATGATTAAGCACGAGATCGTGTGAAACGCGTTAACATGTCCTGTATACATGTCCTGGTGTTTTATGTGTCCTTTGGATCAATAAATATTCACTATACTCATCAATCCTCCGGTGTGTGGCTGACCCTTCTTCCTATTGCATTGTGTGTGGTGGCGAGCCAGAGCCTGCACCTGTTGTGGATTGATCCGGATTGTTTGCCTGAGCAGTAATACCTCTGTTCTTCGGATTTAGTTTACAGTGTAGAGAGCCATTTTTTGGGGATCACTTAGTAAGTTTCTGTGATTTGTTGCCAGAGATTCTAGTAACAAAATTGAGCTAATGAAGATTATTCATATAACAAAACGTAAGTCAATACGCAACCTGACTATGAAGATGTGGCTCCCTTACTCCAGAATATGGCTACATTGTAACCAGATATTACTATAGAAGTCATATAGATGTACCAGGTCATCACTATAAAGATCAGATTCATAGAGATTACAGATCTCAGGTTGTCACCATTAAGAGCATTGCTCTGCTCATTGTGCCTGCGGTCTATTTGTTGGGAAAGTATAAGGTGGTACCCAATAATATCTGTTGTTCTTTTAATCCAAACTATCTGCGCCTGCTCAGGGGACCATCAAACTTTCCATGCAGCAAAACAGCTCAGCAGATCAGTGGCAGACATTCTGTATTCTATACGTGGACACCCGTAGGATATGAGTCTGCATGTATATCTGGGAATTGTCTGGGTAGAAGATCTTTGAGCTGTCAGACTGTCTCTAATGTCTGTGATTGGCTTTACAGCAAGTACAGGCAACCGCAACCACAAAAAGCAAATGTGAAGCAGAACTAAGTCATAATTCTCTTTTGGTGCACATTGGAAGGAATTTTCCAGGAACCTTTAAGTCAAAGAAGCTTAGTCAGTTTTTTCTCTGAAGAGTAATCCCTGTTAAAGTGCAGATAACAGATCGACTCATCAAACATTTAGACTGTAAGTGCTGCTTTTTTGTACAGCTATGAAATCTCTCTTCATCTTTTTAAAGTGTCCATGTCCACTGCAAGTCTTATGGTCAGTTAGATTTTCTAATTAACCTCAGACTGCATCACAGTGACCCTAAAATATGATCCATATCAATGCCAGATCATTTTCTTAGACCAAAGGATAAACGGCATCTGACAGTATAACTAAAACAAAGAGTAACATTATACTATTACTAGTATTTGTATTGCCTTTTTATTATTATGTTATTGTTAATAATGATATTAATAACAGGAATAATAACTTAGAATACCAGCTACATTGACAGAATGAAAATAGGAACAACTGACCTAGACACCACAATGAAAGTGTTACTAAACCCACACCAGTAAAATCAGTCTGTATATGCAGTAAAGCATGCTTGTTATATTCAGCGTGGAACCTAAGGGGTTAATCCTCTGCACTGTGTAAGAAGGCTGTTTGATCCTGTCTTCTCTGCCCCTCCTCTTGTTGAAATGAGCACCTGATACAGACTGAACATGCTCAGTTTGGTGTGTATTGCTAGAGAGGTTTTTTTTTTTTATTTCCTAGGGAGAGTGCATGTGATCAGCACAGGGCCAATCAGCACTGTCCAGACAGAGGTCAGGGGTTTTGCATCCTCCTAGAGCAGAAAGAAAACTCCTCCTACAAGCTTTAACCAGTGCTTTGCTGAAGTCACAAGACTGCTCTAACTGCTGATGAGAAAAGGTATTTAGAAGTTTATATTTACTAAAATAATTGCATTTCCATGTTGTGTGTACTGTGGGAGACCAGATATAGTGAATGCAGGGTCCTGGGTTTAGTAACACTTTAATATTGATGACAAAAACAAAATCTGCACAACCAGGCATAATCACCTCTGGGAGCAAGCTGACACTAAAAAAGTGATCTCACTTCACCTTATAAACAGATGAATAGCCCAATAGTGCAGCACTACCCACTGGCACTGCACTATTGGGTTATTGACCATGGCCAATAAATTGGATTACAAATGCTACATCAAGGAAGTTGAGAATTTATGGTAAAATATGTTGTTTTTGGACACTCTATGTAGAAACAGAGATTCTTTCCCTCCTCTACGTATATTTGTTTTGCAGGAATCAACAACAAGAATTTTACATGCAAAATACTTTTCTTATTTATTTCTTATTGATCCACAAACTTTGCTATATTTTTGTCTTAGACATTAGAAAGACATGGGTGTAATATTACAAGGTGTCAAGGGCACAGAAGCAAGCGATATTAAACCTAAAACCAAAAATGTTATGTATTGCAGCTTACCAAACATTAGATGCGGTGGCTGCATTAGTTTTCTTTATTTGGGCTTTTTCCTCTGTTTTCATCTGGTGATCTGGCCAGTAACACACCTCCTGTGTTAGGGGCTGTTAATACCAGAATATGGTGTGGGAAACCTGCGTTCCATGCACATTTCTGGCACCACATTCAAAACACACTAGGTGTGCAATCTGCTATGGGTGTCAATGTATTCCTAATGACATCCCAACAGCAGATCACAAACGCAGAGCGCTTGCCTGCACCGAATCACATGGTACCACAGTACCAAGCAATCTAGTTGCAGTACTTTTTAAAAGTAGTGCATGCACTACTTTTGATGCAATCCAGTGCGATGTCAGCCTACTCAAATTAATATGCTTAAAAATTTCACAACACTGATTCGCACAGGAATCACACAGGAATGTGCCCCACTTTCCTGTATGGTGCAAGTGTGACACAGTTGTTAGAGTGCCTCCACTCTGGATGAAAGAGCACAGAGGGCACCTTTGGACAGCTGCATTGTTAATCTGGGGGGAGGGGAGTGTTAGATGCACTAGCAGATTTAGATACACTAACAAACTGAAGCTAAATTCCAGCTACAACTTTGTACAGCAAATATTGTTTCTTTTGGGACAAAGGTTTTATATAAATAAATTAATTAATTAAATCTAATCATTGTAAGCATCCCTGTCAGTAGTAAATGGTTTGTTTCAATCCTGTAATGGCTACATCTGCAGGACAGTGTGTGCTATTGAAAAACAACAGACTTATTAGCAAGATCACCAGGTGAAAATAAAGAAAAGAAGGTCTTAAAAAAGAAAACTAATGCAGCCATCACATCTAAAAGTTGTAGCTAATATAATAAATGTTTTGGGTTTTATAACTCTTTAATTTACTCTCCAGCTCCACCCAAATAATGGATGGATCTTGTATTCAGTTTCAAGTCCAGTGCTGTAATCATCTTGCAAACTTTTGCTAATGTTAGATGCATTTTCATAGCATATGCAAAGATTTTACAATGGAGGCATGAAGAGTCACAGCATATAACCCATATGTACACTATTCACTAGGCAGTGAGATGGTGAATTTGTATACACTTATTTTATTCATGTATTTATAAAAAATGTATAACAAATTATATATAATATCCTCAACTGAGCTCAGTAGCTTAAAGAAAAACTCCGGGATAGGCAAAAAAAAGTTACCCATTAGTACACCCCCCTACACAAAGCATTAAACAGTTAATAATATTGTAAAGCGCTGAGCAAACTGTTGGTGCTATATCAATCTTGTATAATAATAATAGCATTTTGAAAATTTGTATTATTATTATTATAAATCCTTACAAATTTTCATAAAGCCTCATCTCTGTAATTCAAAGAATAACAGCATCTGCTCTGCCAGGGAGGGGGTGTAACAGCAGAGATTATATCCTACCACAGGGAATTGTAGTAAATGCGGGCGGGTACACTAGGTCTGTACATTTTAAATATGTCTGAAAGTCTTGGTCTGCTACCTCTACAAGTGGAGCTGAATAAAATCACTGCTTTCTGGAGAAAGAACTACAGAAGGGATGTGCCAAGACCAGTGGCTGGGGGAATAGGAGGCATGGCAGCTACTGGTCTTACTAACAGGAAACCAAAGATAATTAACAATTTGATTTGAAAATGAATATGGTATTTCAGAGCAGCTACTGAGTGGACCAGAAGATGGATGACATATTCAGCGAAACTAGTAAATAAGCAACAAAGACATGTAAAGAAGTTCTGCTTTAATGGCGTTCGCTGAAATTTACAAACTAAAGTAAACAAAATGACACAGGAATGACTTGTCAGTCCTCACATCCACTCTGCCTGTCTATTAAGATGGCTCTGTCTGAAGTTTCAATCAGAGATAGAATGTCTAAGAGAATGCTTCTGCTATGCTCTCTTTTATGGAAAAGTTCTGGAAACTGAGTCATGGAGGCAATCTGTATTAAAGGTTAAAACTTTATAAAGCAAAGAGTTTTAAAAAAATAGTAAAGGGAAACAATTCTAACAATTCATTTTCAAATGTTAAACATTAAAGCACTGACCCCCAAAAATTAACCTAAAACCATTTTCTTCCCTTTAAAATGTAACTATTACTACTTAAAAAAAAATCAGTTCAGTTCTTTCTTTGTCAATGTAGCTGCTGACATTTGATTTATAAGCAACACAGGAAAAAGAAGACATGCTTCTATTAAAAAAAAAGGTAAAATTGTAGTTGGAACTATAGAAAAGTTCAGTCCGATCACTTGTAACATTTACTAGTTGACAGGATAACAAGGACTGAAGAAAGAATGTCATTAGTACGTACAATGCAGCTTTACTAGGGATGACATAATGTTCCACTTTCTACATCAATACTTAAGAAAGGCTGCCTCTGATTTGCCATATTCAAAAAATAATGTTAAAGCTTAAAAGGAAAAAAATTATAAACTTTGTAAATATGATAATTTAATTTGTTTTTCTTTGTCAGATTGCTCTTGTACCCCAGGACAGCTGGCATTTTGTCTGACTAAACAGCAACTGCTTGTTATTGGTAAATGTCAGACTTGCAAAGGTGTAACCGTGGATCAATTCAAATGCAATCATTTATTTGGAGGCAGAGAGCTTGTGAAAACAGCCTCCGTCATCTGCTCTAATACCAAGTCTCCTAGAGATAGGTTTGATTTACCCATTTTCTTATTTCATTGGCCGGTCTGTGCCAGATATCGGTTGGGGTTGGGACAAAAGTGAGCACATTTAAAAAAAAGAAAGAAAATCACAAAATATCTTCAAGTTGCACAGAATATACATTGCATTGATGGCTAGCAGGCTACCAGTACATCTTTTTAGAAAGTGATTGATAAATAAGCCAAATGCGGTCAGTGTGCAATCAAGGTGATATCATTTTACTTGTTTTCTTTTATCTGTTCCTCAGAAAGAAATTATAGAACTGCAAAATTATTTGAAAAAAGTAGCATGATGTTACTTATTACAACAAAAACATTGTAAATGTTGGCTTGCCATGCTTTTCCCTTCTAGAAATTATTATTATTATTATTATTATTAACCGCTTTTGTGCCACCCTATAGCAGAAAAACTGCTACAGGGCAGCACGGGTGTGCAAATCACGTATATATACACGCGTGCACGCCCTACCCGCGCCGCCATTCACGGCCTCGGCTGTCAATCGCCAGATCCCAGGCAGTGATTACTCGCTGGCACCCGGCGATCTCTGAGTATTACTGACTGGGAAGAGACCTGTATGTAAACAATACAGATCTCTCCCGTCAGCTCCGGCACACTGCTTTGCATGGCTCTGCATATTCATATGCTTATGTTTATTCTCCCTTTAGGCTAAGGTCCTAGTAGGTATGACCTAGTACTGTACTGAGATCTATTTCAAGACAAATATGATTTTTATTAATTTTAACCAGTTGCCAACCGCTCTATAACCGAAGGATGGCTACAGTGCGGTTTTCTGGTTCTGGAACCACGTCCATGGACGTCATTCCAGAACACGCCCCCTGTGCACCCCCAGCAGCGTGCACCCGGAATTACAGGATATGGTAAACAGCCATATAACGGCGGCCAATGACACAGCAGATCACAGGTAAATGCAGTTGCTGGTTATCGGCTGCACTTCCTCACGCTGTCAAAGTACTACCAAGAACCGGCAATTGTCAGCGAAGGGATTGCCATTGATCATCAGGGCTCTGATGATCAGTGCCCAGCAGTGCCGCCCACCTGTGCCACACACCTGTGTCCAGCGTTGCCGCCCACTTGTACTCATCAGTGCCGCCCACCTGCACCCATCAGTGCCACCCACATGTGCCCTGCAGTGCCACCCACCTGTGCCCATCAGTGCCATCCACCTGTGCCCTGCAGTGGTACCCACTTGTGCCCATCAGTGCCATCCACCTGTGCCCTGCAGTGCCACCCACCTGTGCCCATCAGTGCCACCCACCTGTACCCACCAGTGCCACCCATCAGTGCTGTCCAGCAGTGCCACCTATCAGTACTGCCCATCAGTGCCGCCTATCAGTGCAGCATCATCAGTGCCAGCTCATCAGTGCTGCCTATCAATGCTGCCTATCAGTGCCCATCAGTGCTGCCTATCCGTGCCACCTCATCAGTGCCCGTCAGTGTTGCCTATCAGTGCAACCTCATCAATGCACATCAGTGAAGGAGAAAAATTACCTGTTTGCAAAATTTTATAATAGAAACAAATAAAAACTTTTTTTTTTCAATTTTTTTGCTTTTTTTTGTTTATAGTGAAAAAAATAAAACACACAGCAGTGAGTAAATACCAACAAAAGAAATCTCTATTTGTGTGAAAAAAATGATAAAAATGTCCTATGGGTACCGTGTAGCATGACCACAATTGTCATTCAAAGTGTGACAGCGCTGAAAGCTGAAAATTGGCCTGGGCAAGAAGGGGGTATAAGTGCCCAGTAGGCAAGTGCTTAAAGAGTATCAAAAAACAACATAAGCATAGAACCATACAACATAGAAAGTGGTCTTTTTAGCATACATAAAAAAAAGGAATTGCCTGTACAGTAAGAATAAGTGTGACATATGAAAATATGGTGTCAGGTACACATAGTACATTGAAATAAACAGATACAAAAGTTCAGGGCTATAGTAGGAACATTATGAACCAAACACAATATGCATCAATCTATCAGGACATTGTAACATCGCAACATGCCTTAGCAGACTAACAGATTAAAGTGGAACTGCATTGCATCTGAGCACCACAAACCAAAAATTCTATATAATTCATTTTTAATATTTAAAGCAAACTCCTACATCCATCTATGTCTCCATGCTTTATTTTGCTCAGAAATTATTAAACCCCCTGGCATTACTGGCAGTGGCCATCTTGAGTAAAGGCAGATGATTCATGTAGCATTTACTTCCTGGAAAACATCTGCCCTTATCTTGGGCATAGGCTGAGCTGAGAACCCTCCCACCCCTCCTGAAGACTCCTAGGATATATGACATCATTTGCCTAGGCATGGGAACCCGGAAGTAACTAAAGAAGTGTAAAAAAAAGTTAAAAACAAGTAAATATGATATACTTTCTTATCTATTTACTAATGCTAGCAGAATAAGGATTATAAATAGTCAATGTTGTTTGAGAGAGTGAAGTTCCACTTTAAGGACAGAAGGAGGGGAAAAAGAAAGAAAAAACATGGAGCCCCAGGACCATCCACAACTGTAAATAAAATAAATAATATGCTCCAGGGAGGAAAAGGAAGGGTGAAGAACTCAACAAGCCATATATAGGAACTGAATGAATTTTTATTATTTGCATACAGTTGATGAACAGATATTTGGTGAATGGTCTTCATTTATTTATTATGGTTGCTATGCATTTGACGGATTTGATGTATTATTTAAATGGTAATTAGCACTGTTTCCACAATGGTTAAACTTTATAATATATTTGGAAATGAAAGTATTATATATATGGAATTTTAAGTGGTTATAGAGGTTATTTAGGTCAAGCCGGCCATAGACGGATCAAAATTCCACAAGTTCAGAAGGAACCCGGGCAGGATAGTTGTAATGAAGTCAATCCATCAGCCTGTCAGGTTTTTTTCTGCCCAATTACTGCTGGTGGCTATAGCTTCCAGCACTGATCTTTGTATTCTGCCGATGGGGAAGGTTCCCTGAACCCTCCGGCAGAACACAACAGCACTGTGGGAGGGAGTCCCCCATCAACACTGATTGTGTTGATGGAGAAATCAAGCAATTTTCTTTCCTTCAACCTGTGCTTGAAAGAAAGAATATTGAAATATGCATAGCCTGCCTTAGTAGTAGAGATAGGAGAGCAGAATTGACATCCATAATATAATACAGAAAAACAGTCATTAGATTTCTTTAATGATGTCAATTATACCTTCTTCCCTAGAAACATATAATTCAGACACAGATGATTTATAAAGGGAGGGCCAATGAAAAGTATATTTGTTCCCCAAGCAGCCTGTTGGAATTTTTCTTTTTTGTTCAAACCAGCAATTAGAAAAATGATAGCTGGGATCTAAAGGTTACTTTGGGTAACATGTCTGTTCTTTCTTATAGGATTCCATTATTCATTTTGAACATGTCATATTATTTTCTGTATGTCTTTGTATGCTGGAAAGTAAGGTAATATTTACATAATTGCATTTGCTAATTTTTTTTCTGCTCAATTTGTCAAATTAATTGTAGCCTGTGTCCAATCCAGATATAAGGCTGGGTGTTCATAAAATAATCAGTGGCATCATTTATTTTATATCGCTAGGATTTCTCTGTGACCAAGATGTAGTGTGATTATGCAGGTTAACCCTGTAGTGTATAGAAAAATCGAGAAACGCAGAGCTTGAGCCAAAACAGCTAAATATGCCATTGAGATGCAAATAGATAAATAGAATGAAATAGATCAATAAATATAGATGCATGTTTTACCTGCCAGATATTTTGTATGTCTGTTAATTCAATCTATACTGTATATATATATATATCTGTCATTCTGTTCATCTACTCTAAGATTCAAACACTTTTTGCCTCCCTATAACATCAGCTAGGGACAGCAATATCCAAAGCTTGCAGCCCTGCAGGATTCTGTGTCCATTGTCCACCTCCTGCCCTTTTATTGGACTGTGGAAGCCAGAAATAATTCCAACTAAAGCCTCCAGCATCTAAAACATGTTAGGATATCCATGGTGCTTGATTGGCTTAAATTGTTGTCACTTCCACCACTCAACTGAGTTCTAGTGTGCAAGGAAGAATCAGTAGTATATGTATATTTCATCTCCACATCAGCATTACTGTATATACATCTACCCCAGCAGTATATACAATTTTTTTTTTCCACCAGAAATATATACACCTCTTTACCCAACATTATAGAGCACGTCACTCTTTACTTCCCCAACATTTGTTTTTACATCCCTCAACACCATGAGGTTCTTCAAGGAGTGTGACTATAAAGTGGTTGCAGTGATGGAGCATTGTGTGGCTCCTCTGTAAGCAATTTTTCAGCAACCTTTAAGTAAAGGAATCGCTGGGATGGACTCCTGTTGTGATGCCATCCTGAACTATTGGCAGTTAGGATTATAGGTAGTATACAAACACATCAATGGGTATTTAGGAAGTAGTAGAGGACACCGGTAATTGATAAGCACCGACATACAATGTCAGCCTAATGCTAGTCAACCAAACTGCATATAGCTGCTTTGAACTGGTTAAAGTCTTACTAAAGATTCAGATTTTTTTAAAATAACATACTTACCTGTTCTGTACAATGGTTTTGCACAAAGCAGCCCCAATTCTCCTCTTCTGGGTTCCCCCACCGGAGCTCCTGTCTCCCCCCCTTCCCCACTGAATGTCCCCAAAGCAAGCTGCTTGCTTTGGGAGCACCCATGCATGCTCACTACCGAGTCACCTCTGTCTGTCAATAAAACACTTGGCTTGGCCCCACCCCCACTTCCTCATTCACTGACTGTGATTGACAGCAGTGGGAGCCAATGGCTCCTGCTGCTGTCTCAGCCAATGAGGTGGGAGAGACCCAAGAGAGACACTGCTCTTGTGCACATTACTGGATGGAGAGGGGCTCAAATAAATATTAGGGGGAGCTGAGGGGGGAGCTGCACACTGAAGGTTTTTTACCTTCATGCATATAATGCATGAAGTTAAAAAAAAACTTCAGCCTTTAGAACCACTTTAACATCCATCCATGCCAGATAAGTAACCAGTAGTTTTGTGTATATTTTTGTATTTATTTACTATGATCAGAACTTAAAAATTAAAATAATATTTTTAGTCAATTATCAAATATTGCATTAGAATATTTGTATACGTTTTAGCCAGTTGGTGTAGCTCCTTTGCACCTTTTCCAGGTTTTTCTTTGTTTCTCTGATTAAAAAAACAAAACAAAAAACAAACATTTTGTTCGTCGAACTCAATAGCTACACACAGAACTAGATGAATCAGATGAATTTGACTCATATCTCTCCTTTGCCTTCCCCGGTTGCTCTGTTCATTAGGCTCCATACTAAGTCTCAATGAGACATGGGGGTTGATTTACTAAAGGAAAATAGATTGTTGCACAGTTGCACTCTACAAGAATAGTTGCTCCACTGCTAAGTAAATGAGCAGAAGCTCTGCTGACTTCCATCATCCAATCATATGTAAGCAAAAATCCTATTTTTTTTTTTCAGTTTTTCTTGCACGTAATTGGGTATTCTTTGCAAAGTTAACTTTACCTCATTAACTAAGCTCTGGAGCAACTGCACTTGCAGAGAGCAACAGCACTTTGCAAATTGCACAGTCTGTTTGCCTTTAATAAATCAACCCCAGTGTATGAAAGGTAACAACTTCTGCTGTATTCTTTCTTTTAAAAGTCCAAATCGCTCTTGAAATTTATTGCTATAGGTTTATCCTGTCGAATTGCAGTTAAAAGAAAGAAACTAACAAATAGGGGAAGATTCATGAGCATGTAGCCTTCATTAGTGAACACTGACATCACTGAGATATGTAATAAAGGAACTCAGCTGCTTTCAGTGGGCTTAGAAACACAGACATAAGAATGCTCTTCAAATTCTCTTTGTCTAATGTCCCTTTCAGTACCGGCAAGTTGCTCTATAAAACTAATTGCAAGTTTAATTTGATTCATGGAAAAGTTATCCAACAATTAAATATGCCTTCTTTGTTCCTTTGTACAATAGCACAGCAAAAATTCAATGCTGCAAATAACGTTTTCTGAAACAAAGCAAAGTTCTTCAGTAGAATCTTTCTCCAGCCGCTCGTTGGCAACAGAAAGTATCCATTAGGTCAAGCAATACAGTCCATATGTCACACGGCAGTTATGTTAGCCAGAATTGAAAGTGAACTGTTATTGCTAAGCATTTGTACAGGTATATTGAAAACAAATTGAAGACAGACAGTTTGCTGACACGTACAAGGAAGTGTGACTGACAAACACATCATTGGTTATATACCCAATGACCAGTGACTGCTACTTAATGGGAACCTGTAGGGCATCAATGAACTTCTGGCTACTTTGGGATCTTCTTTTCCAGGTCACCAAAAAAAGTTACACTAATAAAATACAAATGGGATCCTATCTGAGAGCAACATTACTTGCTCAGTATTTCTAAATACTGTATCTAAACTAGAATATCATGATCTTGAAATTATAAAAAAAAAAAAACCCTATTTCTAAGTATTTACTGCTAAAAGCTAAAAAAAGCGAATAAATGAAAAAAAAATACCAACCAAATTGTTCTCTTTGTTCCTCCAAAGACCTCCTGCTCTCTAGCTCCCTTGTCACATCCATTCATGCTCATCTCCAGGACTTCACCAGAGCCTCTCTAATCCTATGGACTCCATACCCGAATCTGCCAATCTCCTACTGACTTTTAGATGATCCTTCAAAACCCTTCTTTTTGGAGAATCATATCCTGCCTCCACCTCTACTTATTTCTGCACTCCTGTGACCTGTAATCAGTCAACAGCTGGCAAAAGACTGCTGTAGCCTGACATCACTCAGCCACTCCAAACTCTGTCCACTGAGAGTCTGAGCCAGCTGCTCCCCCTCCCTCTCCAGTCTTGCCCTTCAGTGAGCACTGGAGGGGCCGAGCAGAGAGCCAGTGACTGACATCAGACCAATGCTGCATCCACCTAGGTGAGTATGATTGTTTATGTTTTGATTGTATTCCCACATTTCTCTTTTAAATATGTTTTTCAGTAGTACATCAATCCCCACAACATGAATCAGACTGAACAGGAGCACAATAACCCAATCATTCTCTGCTCCTTTGCAGAGTGCTGTCAGTTTAACAAATAAGGGAGTTTGCTGAAGCAAGGAAAACACAAGGGGGGGGGGTGCCATCTTTGGTCTATGTTGCTGGAGGTGCACAATTGTTTCCCCTCCGGTTGATGGTGTATCAAACTAGCAAGAAATATTGCCCCTGGGACTTTGAATGATGTGTACCCCACACAATTAATGACAGTTTACTGAAAAATACAAATTGTATTACATATTACAATTTAAATATTGAACAAACACGTGTCATAACAGAGAACAATATCCATGTATTGTAAACGCAATTAGAAGGAAGCACATTCAGGGTAAAATTTCGACACATTTTGTGGAACAGCACCCACTTCTTCAGCCAAATATTGTGTATATATCAAGAAAAGAAGAAACATATTTAATAAAAAATTAAAAGCACAAAAGGACAATCTAAAAATGGGTGTATGGAGGATATCAATGGTGTGGGAGTGAATCCAGGGGGTGTACTTTGTCTGGGAGCAAAGAGTGAAGAGGACCAGGAGCCAAAGCAACCAATGGGGTCACAGAAAAAATACAGAATGATACCACAGCCTTTACAAGGTTAGATAGATTAGGCTTAGAATAGGGCTGGGAGTAGGTTTAGCATTAGTTAGGATTTGGGTGGAATTCCACTTTATTGTTTCACACATCACAGAGGTTATCTTTGGCTGTGGTATCATTCAGGGTTTTTTCTGTGACCCCGCATGTCAGGGCTCCCGGTATGACCAGAGATGTGTGAACTGACACAGGGAAACGCAGGCTCAAGTATGGTGTAACAATATAATTTATTAAAGGCTATACCCAAATATAAAACGCACAATATAACAAAACCAAACCTCCAACTGATAACGGAATGTACAGACAAGAGCAGTCAAGGCTGGTGAGGTGGAGTGGTCAGGCAGGCCGGGTCAGGAACCATCAGGCAGACAAGGTACCAAAGGAGCAGGCTGGAGAGTGGTCAGGAATAGCCGGGGTAGGTGCAGGCAGAGTTCTATCAAAGTCAGGAGTCAGGCAGAGGGATCAGGAAGGCAGACGACAGGATCAGGCACAGGGGCTCATGGGCACAATACACCAAGGCACTGACTGCAGGCCTCGCCACTCCTTAAATACACCTCCTGCAATCAGCCTCAGGTGATGACTTGATTGCAGGAGTGAGCTTCTGGCTGCTGAGAGCACCCGCTGGCCAGCCCTGGTACTGCAGCCCACACGGCAGGTGAGTCTCACCACCAGTGGTGAGTCCATTCCTGACATCGCTGGTTGCTTTGGCTCCAGGTCCTTCAACAAGCTCCCTTACAGTATTTGTTAAACTGACAACACTCTGCAAAGATGCAGAGAATGATTGGATTATTGTGCTGCCCCCTCCTGTTCAGTCTGATTCAAGTAATACATTTTGTATTTTTTTACGTAAACTGTCAATAATTGTCAATCAAAGTCCCATGGACAATATTTCTTGTTAGTTTGTTTCCTGGTTTAAGGCAGCCTTTCTCAACCAGAGTGCCCAGGCACCTTGCATTGAGGTTTCTTCAGGGGTGCCTTGGCAAATTGTCTAAAAATTGTCCAAAACCAGTGTGTAGAACAAGACTGCCTTTTAGTTACACAGAGCCACAGGTTTTCATTGTGCACCACTACGACATTCTTGACGCCAGTGTCCTGACAACCAGTGGTATCATCAGTTGATAAGGAGGATGTCAGCTGCCTGCACAGAATCCTAGTTTGAAACTCCCCTGCCCCTCTCCATCGGTGCTGGGGTCACATTAACTCAGTGAAGAAGAAAAACTGAGGGAGAAGAGAAACACTGGAATACTAGTCAGTACTGTTGTCTTATCTCATGAAGGATGTATGAGTGTGTATATATTTATAAATGTAAAAGTGCAAAATGTAAATGTGCAAAAGTGTATTTGCTTTGGAAGAATAAATCACCTCTAATGTTGGCGTCCTACATGTGTGGATGTTGCTGCGTTATATAAAGCTATTAGAATGGGGTGCCCTTTTAAAATTATGGACAGTCTAGAGGCACCCCATTTTAGAATGGAGTGCCTGAAGACTATCCATAATTTTAAAGGGTGCCTTGGAACTGTCCATAATTTTAAAAGGTGCCTTGACTGAAAAAAGGATGGGAAACACTGGTGTAGCCTCCCTGGCGGTATTCCCGAGTGTAGCTCAGGGTAAAGTTTTAGTACCACAAGCGGTAACCCCGAGCTACCCTCGGGCTTACCATATGGCGCTGCTCCGGGATCCCTCTATCACTTACCTTGTCCTGTGCTCCCGTGATGTCCTTCATGCAGATGACAGATGCCGGTAATCTAATCCAGCGGATGCCGGCATCTGTCATCTGGGTTCCGTCCCCTGCGACGTCAGGACGTACAGGGGATGGAACTGGCGGGAAATTTGAAAATGACAAAAAGTGACATTCACTAAAATCACTAAAATCACATAGTAAAACATTACTGTATCAAAGCATTTCACATACATTTTGTCCCGAGTGCTTTGTCCTGTGCCCTGCCTACATTTTTACTGTTCTTTCTGCCTGGAAACTGAGAAATGTCCATGGCAACCAAAAAGCGTCCCTTTAGGTCAAAAGCGGTTTTAGACCAGCTAGAGAACAGCGATAGTAAATTAGAACCACTTGCAGAATTGAGTGATAATGATTTGTGGGGAAATTCATCATCAGATTTTGCGACTAAGATCAGTGATGTGCAAACTTGGCGCTATATTTTAAATTTCAGTGCTTTCGGTTTGATTATATTATTGAATTAAATTTATTATTATTATTTTTTATAATTTATTTATTAAATTATAATTTATGATTTTGCGTTTCAAATTTTAACATACCCGGGATGTTTACTAGACTCTTGCTCGGACAGATTTCAGTGAGTTATTCCTAAAAATTACAGGCCTACAATATAAAATGCCAAATTTCCATGCAAAATAATGGTACCGCTTTCTGCACCAAAAATTTGAAATAATCATACCGCCAGGGAGGTTAAGGGACTGAGTTTTGCCCTTGTATAAGTCCTTGCAGCCCTCTTTGCATTGATGGTATATCGTTTACCCAAAGGAATAAGTTGTAGATTGCCTATTGCACACCTTGATTCATTTTAGTGGGGGAAGGGGGAGGTATTGGATCTACCTCCAGAAGTATTTGATTTGATCAAGAAGAGATGTGGCAAGACTCCCCATATCTCTATACACTTGCACAATGGGGATTACTAGGGTCTCTCCTCTTGTTTGATTACTTGTTGACCTTGATGGTAATATATCCTCTATATGGAAATTATAATCTTTTGGATATGAGAATGGACTTTTGGACATATATGTGGTAGGTGTAGATCCTGATTAAGCAAATCAATCTCAAAACGCTTCAATCCTAGACACCATTAATGGACAGTCACATATACTGAACATTGTTATGTCAGATTTTAATCATGATTTACATGGCCATATTTTTTACAAATATAAAATGGATTTTGTCTTTTAATTTTTATTTTTATAGTAAAGCTGTTATGGTTTTATATTTGTGTTTGTTTTCTCTGTGTGGCACATTAGAGCCCCATTTTTCCTTCACCCTGTTCTATTTGGGGTAAAAAGTGTTAAAAGCACAAAAATGGATAGCAGCTGAATGTTCACTATCCAATCACAGGATTGCCAGGTAGTAATCTTTTAACTATAGTAAGGAAAAGTAAGTCCTGGCTAAACTGACTGGCAGGGGTGTCTGGATTACAGGATTGACTGAAAGAGTTATTCCATTAATTTTTGAAAGCTGCAAAGTGTTTGACGACTATGAATGTTATTGTTTGCAAACAGTTCTAGTTTAAATACTATATTTGAGAGCATCACCAACACTAACCCATTACTGCGATAAACATTTGCATGAGCTGAGGTTAGCCTTTTCTGAAAAAAGATCTTTTTAGAAAGGGGTGGACTGACTGATGGGGCCCCCGGGCAATAAGGGATCATGGGGCCCCTGTGTCCTTGCCCACACTCAAAGCAAACCCAAAAAAGCTTATAAAAAAGGTAATATGGGTCCCCATACTTACCCCTGGTTTTAGAGACAGTACCAGCCAATTTCTGTAACCTGATTTTTAAAAATGATTTCATACTAAACTTTGTTTCCAAATTCTTTGCAAGCCAACTCATGTTAAAGTAATATTATATCGTAAAGACTAAATGCTTAAAGTGGAATTTCACCAAAATTCTAACTAATTTTAAACTTGCTTCCAGCCCTATTCAAAACCTAATCTATCTAACCCTGTGAACAAAGATCCCTATACCTATCCTGAAGCTGCTTCAGTCTGGCCTCCACCAGTGGCTTCTGTGTAGAGAAAGAAAGCCAACAAGAGCTGGAAAATGAAGAGGGGATGACATCACCCATAGACTTACTATGGGACAGATGTTGTTGGATGCCTCTGCACTACTCAGAAACCACTGCTGACAGCTCAGCATGGGACCGGACCAGAGCGGCTTCAGAATAGGGTTCAGAATAGGGTTAGATAGATTAGGCTTAGAATAGGGCTGAGAGTAGGTTTAGCATTAGTTAGGATTTGGGTGGAATTCCACTTTAAACTTGGAGACACAGTTACCTCTTTTTTTTTTTCTTCACAGTCCCGTCTATGCTGCTCAAGATCACGCTGAAGGATTGCTGAAACAAATTTGTGAATTTTGCTATGCTCACATGCGGGGTCCCTACAGAGCCCCAGCATAGCCATTGCGATGTGCATGCTGCTGTCCAGGACTACAAAAAGACGAAAAGCTGCACAGACATACAGTATGGAGATTGAATATATCTGCGCCACTCACTTGTTTACTGAGTAGCAGAAAGGCTTTGAAACAGTAGCACACATGCACGGCACAATACAGGTGCACAAAGGGAAATGTACATGTAGTCCCGATGTCATGATTTAGATTGGTGTTTGTTCCCGCACTCTTCGACCAGGTCAGGGAAGCTCTATGAGAGGCAAACAGCACCAGGAACATGTCTAAAAATTAAAAAACACTTTCATAAGCTATTTCAAGAAAAAAATAAAGGTATCCTGCAACTTACAAAATGTATCTAAAGGGAAATTAACTTTTATTGTGGAGGGTTTAATGCTACTTTGGTATAACAAGAAATCATTTTAGCAGGTATTGCAGGATACGGAACAAAATGTTGCTAAAATCCTTAGTATCCCCTGGACACTTGTTAGCATAATTCCTGTGAGTTCAGGCAGATAATATTCATGCTTTTGTCTTAATTCTCTGTGTTTGAAGGAGAAAATGTTCCTGTGTGATAAATGTACGGAGTTATACATCTCTACACGTGCACAAGATGCCATATGTCACGTATGATAGAGTGCACTGATTCTCCATCTAGCAGCCTCACTTCATAGCAGAAAAGCAGAAATTGCACTTCAAGTCATTTGCAACAGGAAATGAATGCCCAAGCGGCTGCCTCTCCCTGCCTATTGCTGATCGAGCCTCAGCTGGGAATCATTACATTTACTTGTGAAATTCTTGGTGCTTTTTTTAGCAATCTGAAGGCCAACAACATACGTGACAGAACTAAATGGACCTTACAGCCAGAATACAGGTCCCTCTTATACATAAAAAGTCACTTGCTTTTTCCATTAGAATCTTCTAAAATGGAAAGTTTTTTTTAAGGTTTGTTATGCTCCTTTATTAAAAGGGAACTAAAGAGTATTTGAGTACCACAAACTGAAAATGCTATTTGATTTATTTTTACTATTTAAAGCACATTCACACATCCATCTATGTCTCCATGGTTTATTTTGTTGAGAAATCATTTTTAAAAACACCTCCTAGCATTTATAGCTGTGACCATCTTGAGTAAGGGCAGTTGATTCATGTAGTATTTACTTCCTGGAATAATTCTGCCCTTAGCTCAGGCATGCAGGTAGGAGGGTTTGCTTAGATGAGAAAGCTCCTACTCCTCCCTCTGCCAGATGAAAGAAAAATAATGAAAGAGCAAAAGATCTGCTCCAGGTGAGTGCCAAATCTGCACAACCCCTCCACAGACACTCAGGTGCTGGCCCGATCTATGATCACAGATGCAATGGAAAAACAGAATGGTTGGCCGCACAAACAGCAATGTGGTAGATTAAATCCTTTATTGGTATCCTTTACATGCAATATGTTTAGAACATGACAGCTCCAAGACAGGACAGGGGAGAAGTAGTGCTTAGTCATGACGTGTGAGTTGTGTGAAACGTGTCTACTGCTCCTCTGTCCTGTCTTGGAGCTGTCATGTTCTTAATATATTGCATGTAAAGGATACCAATAAAGGATTTCATCTACCACATTGCTGTTTATGTGGCCAACCATTCTATTTTCAAAAAGAAAATCAATTCCCAAGAAGATTTGTATCAATTACATCATTTTGGCCTATGCCAGAAACCAGGAAGCAACTTAAGAAATGTAAAAGAAAAGGTTAAAGCAAGTAAACATAATACACCTTCCTATCTATGTATTAATGTTAACGACATAAGGATTAAAAATAATTAATGTTGATTGAGAGAGTTTAGTTCCACTTTACCAATAATAAAGGGATGTTTAATACACAAGGATAAACTTTTTTGTAGCTGGAATTGATATGACTGTCTGTAACTGGATTTAGGAATATGGTCACAAACAGAATCCTAGAGATATGAGCAGAGGAGAGCAGCAAGTTGGTTCATTGCTGGGGGTCTGAGCCCCCAGGAACTCAGCAAGGGTAAATTAATGTCTAAGTGTCTATGTGTACTCTGTCCTACCAGCTACTATTTGTCTTAGGCCATGTTATACAGGTATTACATGAGAAGTATGAAAATGGTCCTTCACCCATGAGGAAACAAGTAGCAGATTTTGGGTGTTGTAGGGAGACTGGATTAGCGACCTTGTAAGCAGGGTCATTCTGATATCTGCAAATTCTGAAAATCAATCAGAGATGTGATAATCAGAGGTGTAGAAGGCCTACCAGCATAACTGGGATGTCATAGGTCGACTGGCAGCAGAGGTTGCTTTAAAAATTGTTAGGAAGCAAAACGGTGGCATACTGCATTAACCTCCTCGGCGGTATGATTCTTTCCGATTTTTTGTGCTGAAAGCGGTACCATTTTTTTGCATGGAAATATGTAGTTTTTTATTGTAGGCTATAATTTTTAGGAATAACTCACTGAAATCTGTCCGAACAAGAGTCTATTAAACATCCCGGGTATGATAAAACTTGAAACACAAAATCATAAATTATAATTTAATAAATAATCATAAAAAATAATAATATAATAATAATAAATTTAATTCAATAATATAATCAAACCAAAAACACTGAAATTTGAAATACAGAGGCAAATTCGCACATCGCTGAGCAAAGTTGCAAAATCGTTTTCAGTGTCTGATGACGAATTTCCCCACGAATCATTATCACTCAATTCTGCAAGTGGTTCTGATTTACTATCGCTGTTCTAAAACCGCTTTTGACGTAAAGGGATGCTTTTTGGACGCCATGGACTTTTCTAAGTTTCAAAATGCAGGCAGGGCACAGGACAAAGCAGTAGGGACAAAATGTATGTGAAATGCATTGAAACAGCAATGACAGCAAAAATGACATTTTTTAAAAATTTCAAATTTCCCGCCGGTTCCGGCGCCCGTACGTCCCGACGTCACAGGGACCGGAACACGGAAGCCGGATGCCGGCATCGGCCAGAGGAGATGGCCGGGGACACTGCAGGGGACACACCGCGGGAGCGAAGGACAAGGTAAGTGCTGCAGGGTCCCCCTGAGCAACGCCGCATAGTAAGCCCGAGCGTAGTTCGGGGTTACTGCTCTTGGTATTGAAATTTTACCCCGAGCTACACTCGGGAAAACCGCTAAGGAGGTTAAAAAAAAGTATAAAATCTGAAAATGCCTGTAAGGTTTTCCAACATAGAAGGGGAATGTAATGCAGTTCTTTACCTATGCATATAAGTAAGCAAAGGGTTCATTTTAAAACCTCATCTCCACAGTAGAACATGCACACATCTCCTTTGCACCCCAAGTAGAAATGAAGAAAAGGAGGCCTGTGTGAACTCAGAATTACTTCAGCTTACACAAAACTGAGGATACACATCCCACCCTCACATGACAGGGATTACCCAATCACCAGAGCTCTCACATGAGAGGAAGAGGAGTGGTTCACATGCTCCTCCCTACCCAGAAGTACTGGGTATGAAAGAAAACCAGTTGTTAGACAAAACTTTCTAGACTGCTTGTAAAAATGAAATGTCAGCTCAGAGGTGCCTGCACATAACTGTAATTTCTTCCTGGACTCCCCAAGTGCCCAAAAATGAAAGGCATTTATTTCATTCATAATCTGGATATTAGAGCTCTAGCCTGCCCCTCTCCACCTCCAATACCTCACAACATTGATAACACATTAGCCACTAAACGAGGTTAACTCAATCTGAAAAGAAAACAGCTGAAAGTGATTATAAATGCCATAAATGTATCATCAAGAATGATATAAAATATTCTATAATGGATAAATAACCAAAGACCTTCAGACAGACTAGAGAAAAATAGGCTTTCATTATGAAATCTAGTACATTTATGTAACAAGAGAGACAAGTGTTTAATGCACCCAGCCTGATATACTTTATATATATATTTACTCTAAATACACTGATAAAAAAAGGCTTCATGAAAGGAAGGCTATATGGTTTGTAGACCTATTTTATTTATTTTTTTAATTTAATCTCAACATGTTTAAATGTTTATCAGATGTTCTACTTTTTTAACAACAATATCAAATCGTTGTTTTACAAATAGACTTTCCTGTATGGTGCATCCATGACACAGGATTCTCAGGGGTCTATGGCTTCTTTAAAAAGAAAGCATAGCAGGTATGTTTACTTTTAAAGAGTCTCTAATTGAAACTTTGTAGATTGCTTTCTGAAGACAGCAAGTGGAAGGGGAGAAGAGTCTCTGCTCAGTTTTGTAAGTAAACTTTAGCTGTTGAGCTGCTTAAACAACAAGATTTTCAGCAAAGCATTGGAAACGTGAAAATTAACCTAGAGTACCACCTACTTGGTAAAAATTTGAATCTAAAATATTAATATGCAATATTTGATGTTTTTTTACTAAAAATATTTTAAAAATCGTATTTTTAAAGTGTACTTTAAGACAAAACTTTTTGGGGGATATACGATGGTAGGGTTAGAAACCATAGCAGATGTTCACTGCTGTCTAGAAGAGATTCGCTCTCTTTTTTTGTCCTGGTTACCATTGTCTCTGGTACAGAAATTAAAGTGAAAAGCAACATTTATCACAGGAACAGGCAGTGAGGGTAAAGTTGTCCATACATGCTGAACCTGTTGAGACTAAATCCATGTATGACAGGCTTATTGTACCCAAGTCAATCCATCAATCGACTTGGGTACAACCAGCCTGTTAGATTTTTCTACATACGATTACTGCTGGAGGCTATAGTGGCTAGCAGGATACATTGTGTTCTGCTGGCTGGGAAGGTTCCCCCCCTCCCTCCCGCCAGAAGAACACAATAGCTCTACAGGAGGCATTCCCTCCATCCACACTGACTATGTTGATGGGGAAGTCAAGCAGTTTTCTTTCCTTCTACCCTGAGGGGAAACAGAAAGAAATCTAACAGAGGTCTTAACTATTCTATGAACTATCTTCACTATAATAAATAAAAAAGAATATATATATATATATATATATATATACTGTATATATATATATATTATTAGCAAACAATAAAGTTCAATCCAACATCTGGGTCTCCCCAATTCCATACAATGTGAATAATCTGACTGCAAACATGACTACATCTACTGAAAAAAAAGAATGTTTAACCCTTGGTATAGGCAGTTCCAGTGTTCAAAAAAAATAAAATCAAAGTGTGTATACTTTGAAACTATAAACATTTACCAGCAGTTCCCATTCTAACCAGAGTCCTCCTCCATGCACAGTATACTAGATTAAACATTTATAGTAGCTCAATATACCACACTGCTGGAGTTGTATCAGAATGTAAGGTGAGGATCCAATCCATCAAATGTTTCCTAGAACACTCATTATCAAAGATACCTTCCAATGATAGCAGAGTCCTAATAAAAGTGCATGCCTAGCATAAAACATTTACAAGAAGTCAATAGACCATCACTGATTCCTCTATGAGTGCGGCATCCAGCTGAAACCTACAGCCAAACACTTTGATATTACAGGATATGCTCTGATGAGCAGCTCAACAGCAAAGATCATCTTGCCCTGGAAAACAAAAAAAGATTTTTTCACAGAACAGGGACACTATACTACAGAAATTGTTCAGGAACAAATATCAAACCATGAACTACAACAAACTTTAAATCCACGTATCTCCTGACAGGTAATGGAGCTTCAAATCCATTGTCATACGGACCTCTGCCCAAAGACTGTTGTAGGGTTCATAAAGTTTATGGCTTATTTCAAAAGGCAATATGATGTTCAGTAACCCTTGGCAACAAATCAGTTTTCTCTTATGGTAATTGGAAGTTATGGAGGTCAAGTTGGTTGTTATTGTCTACAGTACTTTGTTGTTATTGCCTGAAACTGGAGTGGTGCTCAAACATGAACATAAAGCTACCTTAACAGTTGGGTACTTTAACTAGCTTGGTAAATGAAGAGTAATAAAAGAGTTTAAATACCAACCTTATCTGGAGAAAATGTTGTGGTTGTGTGACTGAATATTTAGTCATTTGGTCATGAAATTTATGTGGAAGGTGAGAATCAGTTAATCTGAACTCTGTTCCTCCTGTTCTAAAGATCGCACAACCACATGTCTAGGCTTTTGTTTGTATTTGCAATAATAGAGAGTATCTGGACCAAAATTTCTCCAGGAAAGGTATATCAGCACTTTGGTTTATCCAACCTGACAACACCATTAAAAGTACATTCCTTGAGATGCATACAGGAACCCTAGCCTCAGTACCTCAGTTTCTTTTTACAAGCACCAGCCCACTTCTTGCCCTCGTCAGTCATCCATTGATCCTGAAAAATGACTAATGGATTACAAGGGATTAAGATTAAGGTAACTTGAATTAATTTTATGCACTATTTGCTGTGTAGAATTTGGGAATGGATGCATTGTGAGGCACTTAAGGCCTATAGCTATAGAGAAAAGAGGTAAAGAAGTAAATCTCTTGTATAGTTCTTGACAATGACTACACATTTTCTCTTCTCATCAACAGAAATACAATTATCTCAAATGTTTACATTCTACAAGTATTCTAAACCAGATTAAGGCCAGTAAAACAAGAAACTAGTAAGCATGAAAGAGGAAATACTAATAAAATGGGTCCCAATTTGTGCCTACACATTCCGGCAATGAAAATCCAGTCCCAGCAGGATAGAATTAAGAACTCTCTGATCTATTTTATGGAATTGTTCTTTAACACAGCTTTCCTCTAACATATAGGTCAATTGTATGGAGAAAGCTCTTTCTGTTATCTATGATCTTTTTCATAACTGATTTTATTATTCTACAGACATAGCTCACATTTTAGAGCGTCAGTCCTTATTTAACTGATATTTCAGCTTTTGGTAATTACTAACGTTTTGATTTAGCTCATACAAATAGAGAAAGATGAGCTAGACTGATATCGGATAAAAGAGTCAAAGATAAATTCAACTGTGATGAAAAAAAGTCATATAAAAATAGCCAACACATTTCAGGGGCAACACCACTCCCCCTTCCTCAGGACGCAACACAGGATAAAATAAGGATAGACTAGGAAAAACCAGTGACTTCACAGATCTATGTTAGAACCAGTATTGGAAAAACAACCTGATACCAGTTGCTGAGCAGGATAAACCTTGGAAGGACTCAGAGAAGCTCATGCTGAGGCTGAGCAGAAACTAGTGTCAGATTGTTCTTCCATGGGGAGAAGTCACTGGTCTCTCTCAATCCATCTCCTTTTTTTTTGTGCTGAGCTCTGATAAATGTGGAGTGGTGTCTCCCCCAAAACGCGTTTTGGATATTTTTATATGCCTTTTTTTAATCAATAATTAAAATGATCTTGGGCTCTTATATCTGATTTTTGTCTGCTGCTTCATTCTGTATTTTTATGATTTGTGTTACTGTTGGGAAGCTTTGTTGTTGTGTGGGAACTGACTCACCAGAGCTATTGAGCTTGTTTGAAGTTTTCCTTCATCTGACCATACTTGCAAGTCTAAAAGTTTTCAGCATCTAAGTATGTTTTTCTGAATTTGTATTAGTCAGATTCTTTTGGCTCCATCTATTTTTACCTTCCCTGATGAATTCTCTATAATAAAAAAAGAATTGAAAAATCCATCACGGAGAGAGAGAAGATCCCATAACATCCTTGGCAGGTGGTCAGGCCTGGGAATTCATCCTTCCACTTGAATAAAGGATAGACAAATAACCAAACTTTCTTACTGGATCTCACATTGTTATAATTGGTTTAATAGAATGAAGCCACCCTGCCATAAGCAGAGTTGACTATTTCAATCCAATTCTGCCAGGTAGTAGTTTGCCCAGGCTAATTTGTAGTATGCATACACTTGGTTTTTCCCTAGGCTCAGTACTGCTGCTATTCCTGGCCGATGCCAATAGTCAGGGTAGCGGCAGTAATGCTGAGTTATGAATATTTATGCCTCCCTTCCCAGCCAACCACTACTTTAGAAGATTTATTCTCAGTGCTGCATGCTTGGGATATAAATATTTGGGGAGTGGCCTGGTTCCCTCCCTTCCCTTCTCCATAGGCTACAGCCTAGGGAGGTGTGTGTATGTGCTTGTTGGCCAGAGGTCTGTTTGGGCCCAGGACAATCATCCTGAACATGTCCAGCTGTCAAGGAGGATACAGTACTAAAGGTAGAGAGCCTGGGGAAGAAATCCTACTTGGGGGGGGATGAATCCTCATAGAATCCTGATACTATCTTGAAGGAAATGCATGAAGGTACAGACTGCTTGGCTGTGGAGCTCTGAAGACAGTGCTGATGGTGGTGCCTTATGATCCTTATTTTGCAATACACCATGTTCTGTGTTGTCTTTATGCACTGTGAGTGGGGTAGGTGACCAGAAAACATGTTAAAGGTGGCTGAAGACCTATCTCTCTTTTCCTGTGAACCTGTAGCGTACAAAACATTTTGAAAAGCCAAAAATTGACTTGCGCCCAACGTTATTTTGAATCCTCCACTACAGCCATGGATCCACCCTGGGGTAATGTCAGCATGCCCCAGTGTTGAGGGATTTCTTTCGTAACAGCGGGTCTCTACCGAAGGCAAAAAGCTTTATATAAGCTTTTATGGAAAAAACAAATATATAAAAAAAAATATATATATATCATCATTTAACTACCATACGTGTTATACTACACCAAACCTTTCTTCCAACCTCTATATTATTGCATTTGTTTATTTTGAAAAGCCAGTACAAAGTAAAATAGTGGTGCACAAAGCAAACATAGTAGAAATAAAAGACGTGCGTTTAACCAATCATTTTTGAGTATTAATTTTTTTGCAGTCTATGTAACTGGAGGCATGCCCTTTAGCTAACATACTTTAATAAAATGTAATAATAAAAGTGTTCCTCTTTCTCATCTCAGAAAGTTGAGAGGTATGATTTATGTTAAACTCATAACCCAAAATATTCCCTATCACACATCACACAGTTTATATTCTGCTGTTTGCCAACCTTCAAAAATTATTTTAGCAGCAAAGCCCTCTATATTCCATGCAAATAGCGTTCTAATACATTTAGGTGAAAGCAAACAAACCACCTAGAGAAGGATGCATGCCAGATGATTGATTGTCAAATACAAGCAGGACGACAAGTCAATAATCTTGTAGCAAGGTCGTTCCATCTGTGACCTATCAACAGATGTTAAATACAAGACAAAAATGCATCATAAACAACAGAGCAGGACTATAATAGAGCTGTCTTTCTGGGATAAAGGGAGCAATTGATGCAGCTGAATTTATGTAGTTATCATGTTGTTCTTTTAAGCAAGTTAATTGTGGTACCAAAATGATTATAACTAAATAGTCACTTTTTACATATTTTGTGTGACAAGTTTAAAGTTGTATTAAACCCAAAAGCAAACATTTATCATATTGCAGCTTACCAATTTTTAGATGTGATGACTGCATTAGTTTTCTCTTTTAGGCTTTCTATCTTCTATTTTCATCTGGTGATCTAGCTAGAAAGTCTGTTGCTTTTTAGAAGTACAAGCTCTCCAGCAGAGTGTAACAGTTTACAGCAATGAGACATACCATTTAACATCGACAGGGGTGATTTAAATGAAAGGCTTTTATTTATTCATGTAAAACCTTTATCCCAAAAGGAAAAAAAACTGTTACTGTAACTGACTATAAAGTGTAGCTGGAGTTTGACTTCAATTTGTTACTGTATTCAAATCTGCTAATACATTTCACATTCCCCTCCCCTCAAGACTGGCAATGCTGCTGTCTGCTCTGCCCCCTGTGCTATTCATTCAGAGTTGTGTCTAACTAATACAAGAGGTGTGTTACTGGCCAAATCACCAGGTGAAAACAGAACGAAAACAGCCAAAGAAAACTGATGCAGCCACCACATCTAACGATTGGTAAGCTGCAATATAATACATTTTTTGGTTTTGGGTTTAATACCATTTTAAAAGTGAAGAGTGTATGCAAACCGTAAATCTATTTTTAGTGTATGTGGCATCATGCCTTGCTGTATACAGTTTTGCAAGCATTCTCAGATTAGACAAAGTGGAAAGTTTGACATCACTGCCCCACCTCTCCACCTTGTCCAATCAGAGAATGTTTTGCATTCATTCAGAAAATGAAAAGCATTCTCTGAATGGCTCCCATGCTGTGTGGCTGATCTCTTGTGTTCAGAATGCATTAGGCCAGCCATTCAGCAGGAGATCTGGAAGCAAGTGGCGATCACTGGAGTAGTGGTGTCTATTTCCATGATTTCCAGCTTCCAGGAGCATTGGTCATGTATGGTATATACATAGTTATATTGGTCCAAGCTGGAATTCCTCTTTAATGCATCACTGACTTTTATTTTTGTTAGATGTAAGCAGTGTAAGTGCATTTTACTTGGCAATAACCTCTTGCAATCCCTGTACAGCATAGCTAAGAAGACATGAGAGAAGCAGCACAAGGAGCTAATCAGTTGTGCTGCAGTGCAAAAAGCAGGCTGAGTAGGAGACAGCAGAGTGATTAAAAAACAAGCTCATGGGTGTGCTGCTTCCCTGTTCAGAGCCCAGTTACAGAGTGGGGGTGGAGAGGAGGCCTGTAAGTGAAAGTGCAACAGAGAAAGGTCAGGTCCTGTCTGCTAGGCAGGGTGTTACTTTCAGATCTGTGTAAATCTCAGAAATGAAAGAACAGAAATACAAATCCTTTGGCAGGTAAAACAGCACAGTGTACAATGTATATCTGTGTATTTAGCTGCTGGCCTGGATATCATCTTTAAGGCTAGGTTCACACCCATGCAGTCCGCCTTTGAACCGTTTCTGCATTGCGTTTTGAGTTGTGTTTGTTTTTGCACCTGCGTTTTTGATGCATTTTTGTCATGTTTTTTGTGTTTTGCATTTCTTTTTCATGTTTTTTATTTTTCTTGTTGCTAGGCAGATTTAAAAAGCAAAACGCATAAACAATGCACTACATGCTTTTCTGAAGTGTTTCCATTGAAGTCTATAGAACCAAAAATGCTACTTTTTGAGTTAAAAAAAGTCCCTGACCCTTTCTAAAAAAACACATCAGGTAGAAATGCTGAGATGTGCACATGTCCCATAGATAATCATGTTAAATGGACACTGCAGAAAATGCTTAGGTGTGAACCTAGGGTGAAGGTTTAGTCGCATCCAACAAAAGACCTGTCTGCATATTCCCAGCTGTGCCTATCATTTTCTAGTTTAATTTATGGACCTTTGATCACAATGAGCTATAAATTTACAATGTCAGCATATAAAGGGTGTTATATAAATAAAAGAATTCCATTTTGAATAACCTTTCCACCTCTACTGTCAAGCTCACAAGTATGTAGTCAGTGTCATAATACTGTTGCCTTTTGATAGAAGTATCCTTCAGAGATAAGCTTCAATTCATCAGTCACTGAGTTGGTAGTATTGTCCACAAATTATACATTTCAGCGCCAGTGATGTATGACATTATTTTGGCTTATTTGTGCAACAGTTTGTGAAGGACATTAGATATTACAATGTCATTTTGTAAGTTTTTTTAACCAATAGGCTGGAGTCAATTCCTATTAATAAAACCAGCAATTTCAGTATATTCAAGATACAAAGTTCTTTTGAAACTTGTTTGCATCAAAATGTGTGCTTGTTACCCACTATGAATAGACTGATCAAAGTTTCAGCAACGTTCCATTACACTCAGGGGGTTATTAATCTTTACTATTAGGAATGGTAGCTATGTGCCTATAGGTGGCAAAGGCAAAAATTAGACTTTTCTCTGTATGACTACCCTCCACACATATTTCATCAGAAATATGTGTAATGTATAAATAAAGGCAAAACTTTTTCTTAAAGTGGTTGTAAACCTCAGACATGAAAAATGAACAAAGTACATCCCACTATAGTGTGTACTAGTCTGAGTCCAAAGCACTGGCTCTGATCTCTCCTCCCGCAGCTATCTGCACGAGTCACTGATAGAACGCTAAGCCAACAACAACCTCCTGGGAGACGGCCCCCGCACACAGCAGATGACTCATACCCTCAGAGGTGTGTCATTTTCCTCCAGTCATCTCTCAGATTACACCCAGCTCTGTGCTTTATACTCTGCAGTGTATACAACATCACAGCCCCCTGCTTTCTGCTGCTGAAAAAAATCCTTTGGTCTATGTGTTGTAAAAGGCTGTACAGGAGAAATGGTTGCAGATAAACAGGAACATATTTTATAGGAAGATTTGTTTAATTAATATTATACAAGATTTATATGGTGCCAACAGTTTTCGCAATGCTTTGTATCATCTGAGACTGGTCACTTCACTAAGTATATGTAAGGGTTTACAACCACTTGGATAAAGTGGAGAGGGATTAGAATGGCTGTTTTTTGCCATCTATGTCCCCTTTTAGGAAGATTTACCCTCTCTACTTGTCCTGTTTACTGTTATCATCTAAAGTGAAAGAAAATCCAAAATTTTGAGACTTCATCATAATAGGTATAGAAGGAAAACCCTCCAGTGGGAACACTAGTTCTGGTGACCCTGATAACATCCAGGGATTCCCTAACCTCACTTCCTGTTGTGGCTATAGGGCAGGAAGTGAAGGGAAATCTCCTCAATGGGACACATATGGCAAAAATATAAAAAAACAAAATAAAACAAAACAACAACAAAAAAATTGTGGTATAACCATCGCTTACTCCATCCAAAATGAAAAAAACTTTGTTTTTAGTTCTACATTAGAGTACTTCTACAGTCAAAACCTTTGTTTTAGTTTTAGTTTGGGTGTTGATCCCCCTGTCATATTTATTTTGCTATGCGTTGGTGAAATTATCCCTCCTTCTTTGTCCTTTGGGAAATCTGAAATGTCGTCCAGTGACAACTGTAGGGATTTCTCCTCGCTTCAGAGAGATTTTCTCTCACTTTCTGTATTAGAAAAATGACACCATACTAATAGTTTCGATAAAGGTCAAGGTTCTTGAGTTTTCATGACAAAGCAAGCAGTCCATTTAAAGAAGAATTTGAGGTGTGGAAATTTTTACATAGGTACATTGGATCAGTTTAGATCAATGTAAGTATGTATGTGCCATACCTGTGGGATCCCCATGGAATCTGGAAATTACTGTAGTAGGCACGGCTACTACATTGATCTTCACTAGCTTCTTCATCTGTGCTGAGTGGCTGCCTTACCGCACTGTGAACACAGGTGGTTCTATACTTGGCACAGATGCCATTCAGGGAATTTCTTGCATTTTCATTGAATGCAGAGTGTTCTCTGATTAGACAAGGTGGAGAGGCAGGATGGTGAAGTTCCAATCTTCATCTTGTCCAACCAGAGATAATTTTGCGTTCATTGAGAAAGTGAAAATTATTCTCAGAATGGCGCCAGTGCCTACAAAATGACTTCCTATGTGCCATAAACTTCAGGGCTGCCACTTGGCATAGAACCCAGACGTTAGCAGCAATCACTGTAGTAGCAGTACCTACTATTGTGATTTCCAGCTTCCAAGGGGATCCCACAGGAATGACACATACAAACCTACATTGGTCCAAGCTGTATAAATATCCATACCTGAAATTCAGTTTTAATGGCACAGAGTGAGGAATTTTCTCGACATTGTATTTTACATTGTATTGTATATAGTATTCTAGCATGCAGGGAGATTGTACTACCTACTGGAAATGTTTCTTCAAGTGAGTGCTAGTTCTTTATGTGAGTGAGGTTGTGGGTGGGTGCAGCATGGTGCACAGGGTCCAGACTACACAAGGTCTACAAGCAAAGAACAGAATTTGTATTGAAGGCAAAGTTCACTGATACACCAGCCCAGTGCAAAGGCACCCAACTGGTAACAAATGTGGAGCAGAGCAGGTTGAAGATGTGCTGACAGCGTCTGTCTCAGAGAGCGGAAAGCAGCCTGGTCGGTTTGTTCCAAATTGGGAGATTTCCAGGAAGGATGACATGTCCCTAGCCTGTCGCTACTTGTCTGGAACCTTTCCCTGCCTCTATTCACTTTCCTTGTCAAATGGGAGAACTGACCCTTTGTTGTCCACTCACAAAATGCGTACCAAACCCGGGAGCCAGGGTCTTAAATAGATTTTTCCTGACCCAAGATGGCTGTCAGAGTCACATGGGGCAGCAGCATCCAACCAGATCGCTTCCCCAGTGACCCAGAAAGCCATAGAGGAACAGGTTTCTCCTGACTTCCTTTCCTCCTGCAGTGGTTGAGTGCCACCGTCAGTGGAGAAAGGAGACTGCACCTGGCTACAAGGTGGGCAGGGTTTGCCATGACATCACTTGCATTCAGACCACGCCACCACAACATTGATATGCTGAGAGTTGATTTGTGAGTTCTTTATTTCTAATCAAGTAGATGGTGCTGTTTCAGGTGCCCTGCCATGGAGAATATATGGCAATCTCTCTAATGGTGATACAAATAGTTCAGCTTCAAGCCAGGCTATCAGATAATCAAAGCTACGCCTAGAGTGTTTCCAAAAAAATCAAGGGAAAATCAATCATGCGACTGAAATATGCACCTCTCCACTCAAAAAGGAAAAAGACTTTTGGGAGGCTCTGCTCTTTTATTATGACTATCTTCTATTTAACAAACACATATTTTTTATTTTTGAAAACTATATATATTTTTCTGTAGAAAACCTTCCATTATTGTTCACTTGTCATGTTAATCTCTTCTTCCTGTAAAGCATTCCATGTAATGTGTTATACTAAATGCATACATTAACATTTAGGTTATTTGCTGTAAGTAACAAAAACAAAGCAAAAAATGGAAATATAATTCTGTATATCAGGCGCACAATGGTTGTCCCGCCGATCTGGCTAACAGCAAGCACATAAATGTAAGTTTCCTATTATTTTATTGAGTTACCGTACTTGTTTTTGATGTAGGCTTCTTATTCATCTTGCATACAATTTGTTTGCCAGGCTTGGAGATTTATGTTTATGTGGGTGTGAGCTAGCTTACCATAAACAAAAGAAGAAAAATTATAGCAAAAAAGCATGGGAAGGGGGGCTCTCCAATTAAAAGTCAAAATCAGTTAACGCCTCCAGTGTATTAGAGAGGCATCAAATAATTCAGACAAAGGCCTCCATTTAGCTGCACAGCCGAACGCACGTTAGAAGTACATAAGGGTACAACTATGCTGCTTCTGAAGCCTTACAAGGGCACAATACAAATATCTACTTTAACTGAAGGATCGATGAATTATTTATCACTGAGCAACTGTATGAATAGATGAAACTGCTGCAGTGATCTGTTGTTTCATATTGGGGCTGAAGTCAATTTAAGATTGCTCATCTGAAATAGCTTGGCTTACCAGAAAAAAAAAAAGCAAAAGGGAAGACTTGATGACATGAAATGTACATGTTATAGTTCCACAGCAGAATCTGACTGGTAAAAATCTGTGCAAAGAGCAAGTTCAGATAACAGATTAAAATAATTAGTGAGCAAATATTGTGGATGTGCAACAATATCAACACTTACTCATTTAACCCTAAAGTGGTATGAAACTCCAAAACAAAAATGTAATATATTGTAGCTTATCAATTCTTAGATGTGGTGGCTGCATTGTAGCAATTGTGCACACAGAGATGGACGCGGTCCTCCATTTTGTTAAGAACCCTTCCATGTTGCATCATCTCCCAAAGCAGGCTTTCTCCTCCAATCATCCCCCTCAGTCTCTGTTGAGTGACATGTGGTCTGGGTGATGACAGAGGTCACAGGCAGTCAAGGCACAGCAGGGGAGCTCCAGAGCTATAGAACCCCCAAAGGAGCTGGGGCCTAGCTGTCTGTTAGCTGTGCAATCTGGGATATCGTAAAAGCGTAAAACAAGTCTGTCACTGAGTTCAAAGACATTCCAGAGAAGTCATAAAACAAGACATCACATTCAACATCCATTTTTCCCTATGATTTCATATCTTGGAATATGAGAGACTTACATAAAAAGCAGGCATATATTCAGACTGGTCACTTTAATACAAATTGTTTGGTATATTACATCCCCTAGCTGAGATCAACAGGAGAGCAGAAAATAAAATCTCCTTAACCATCCCAGCAGGTATGTCATATTTCATATGTATACATTCAGCAGATGATTCTGCGTATTAATCTACCCATGGGTGGAATGTTACATGTACCTAGGAAAAGTTATGGGCCATAATATAAGCTAAGAGGGATTTTTGGTTCTAGCTTGGGTCTCTGCCCCAACACCCCTCCCCAAATGAGGCAATTGATTCTCTGCTGTAAGAAGACACCCTGCTGAGATCCTAGAAAAAGACTGTTATGCTTGTAGTTGAGTGTATGTGAGAGTTGAAGAGTCTCCCTTTATCATCGAAACTAACAGTGGAAGATCAAAGCATCCTTTGGGCTCTGAAATTTGGAAGCTGCTTAACCCAGGACATGTGGCAAGTACTTTAACCCTCTAACTTCCCTCTGTTATCTCTTTACTGTGCTATTGTTCCCTGTAGTTATATATATATATATTGGCTACATCTTTTTCTGTAAATATTTTTTATTGCACCCTTTTGACCTTTTAGTAATAAATCTTACTTTCTGAAAGCGTTGAACTGTTTCTAACGCCTTTAATGCAAACTACGAATTCCTGCCGCTGAAGAGCACTACTGTGTAGTTTAACTCTCTGTATAACCTGCCTGCGGTGATAGTGGTATACAGATGATTATCCAAACATTATAGTGTTATTGCTAATATTGCCGAGTTTCCTCTTTCGCTGTACAAAAAGGAGGTGGTGGCAGTGTGAAGGGTTAATTGCGTAATTAACCTGGCCCAGTAACAATCGCTTCCAGGCTGTCAGTACATAGACTGTGGTCCATTAGCTGGAAAATCTGTGTGCAGGGTGCAGCTGGGCGTGGCATTGTTATGCACATGACATCGCGGTTTTAGATTAGCTAGTCCTTCGGTCACGAGTTTGGTGAGAAGGGCTGGGGTCTGACGCCGCGATTGTCACATGCATTACTTTTTTTTTTGTATTTATATCTGGTGTGTCCCTAACCCTCAAGGAGTGTACACTCTAAGGTCCCTAACTTACATTCATACATACACATACTAGGACCAATTTAGACCATACTAGGAGCCAATTAACCTACCAGCATGTCTTTGGAGTGTGGGAGGAAACTGGAGAACCCAGAAGAGACCTACGCAGGCGCAGGGAGAACATGCAAACTCCAGGCAGGTGGTACCTTGCCTGGGATTTGAACCAACAACCCTAGTACTGCCAGGTGGAAGTGCTAACCATTTAGCCACTGTGCTGTTGATACAAGCCATTTAAAACTCACACAAGTGTTTGCAAGGGTCGGTTTTTAATCATTTATGCAAAACCTTTATTCCAATAGGGGAAAAAAAGTATTGCTGTAACTGCAATACTTCAATTTGTTAGTCAAGTCCATCTAAATCTGCTAGTACATTTAACACTACCCTTTCCCCAGGCTATCAATGCTACTGTCCAAATATATCTCTGGGAACTTCCTGTTGGTGTACAGGATGTCCCAGAAATGCAATTACCTGCTTGTGTGATTGGATCACTGATTTTCTCAGTTGTCTGTACTACAGTACAAGGAAAATGTTAGGACTTCCCTGCAATAGGAATTTCATTGTCGGTGCAATACTCCCTCATGCAATACTCCCTGCAATACTCCCTCAAAGTCCTCATGCACACTGGTCATTTTTACAGCTGCTGTTTTTTTCTTTTGATGTTTTATTCTACAGCCAGTAAACTCTCCAGCATGTTATCCTATGTGTCCATGCACACAGACTGTAATCAGCGTTTTTTGGCAGGGGCGTTTTTTGGCTGGGTTTCTAGAGTTTTTTAGCTGTAAAAAAGCTCTAATGCTGAAAAACAAAGTAAAATGCAGAAAAACGCTGTAAGTCATGGCAAACTGGCCTTTTTGGACCTTTCTTAGCAAAACAAAAAATGTTTTTTCTTTGGTCAAAAAAACCTGCTAAAAACCACAAATGCGAAAAAACGCGGCAAAACACTGTTAAACACTAATGCAAAAACGCTGAAAAACTTTACGTGCCTTTACACAGCTAACGTTACCAGCGTTATTAATACGCCCAATATGCATGGAGCCTTAGGGTTAAATACTTTTCGGATGTCGACACTATAACTTTCCTTATTAGAACACTGACCAATAATCAGGTGGTTACAATGAAAACAGACCCTCTCTTCAGAAATCGTCCTGAAAAAGGCATGATGATACAACAGACATTTATTCAGAACAAAAAAAGATAGGAATCTACAACAGTGTTTGTCAAAATCTTTGAAATGTGTATTAATCATCTACAGGTTTTTTTTCCCAACAAAAGTGGAATTAGTAGAGTTACACAACAAATCTTCTGACACTGATCAAATTGATGGGAGAGAGGAAAAGTCTGCCCAACAGGGATGCAACAAGCAATAAAAATTGCACAGAGAATCTAACCCGTCAACAGTCTAATCAAAATTTTAAATATTTAGCCGGGCATGGGTTATATCTCTACTAGTTTGATGTCTATATAGAATGTGTACGGGCAAAGATAAGTTTTGCTGCTGTCTTATCCCTGGAGTTATCAAGCAGCTTACAGGAGGTGCTCGCATGAGGTCATTTGTTTCATAACTGCCAGATTGCCAATGCAGATCTTTCCCTGAGTGACACCTCCATTTTTCATTTGCTATTGTTTTTATCTGTGACTGTTAATGGTTTAAATGTCCTCGGAAACAACCCTCTATAGAAGCCCAATGACAATGGCAGTTGGATACCTAAAACCAAGAACAACATATTAACCTCTTCATGCCGACTGTACGCAAATATGCAGCCTCTTAGCAGCTGTGCCTTGATGCCGAGTGGCCGCATATTTGTGTACCATTTGTACTCCTGCATGCTCCCAGCACGTGTTGGCACCCCACAAAAAGGTCCCGATCTCTATTTGTGATCGGGCCCTTTCCGATCACGTCACTGCTGTGACAGCCAATCACGGCAGTCATATGACCCTAAACCCCACTCCGCCTCCCGGCATCAGAAACCCCCTAAAGTGCCCAGAGGCACTGGCATGAAGGGGTTAATATAATGCAACTAATTGTAATTTTTTTTTTTTCAGTTTTCTTTTTTTAGTTTTGTCTCATAATTCTTCCAGTAGCATGCTGCCTGTTCAAGGGTGACAGTGTGCACCCACTGTACTGTGTCTATGTAGCAGCAGAGCTGCCACCCCAGAAGATGAGTACAGAAAACCTCCCACTCTCCTCTTCTCCATAACATGGTGGGATGTTCTGAAGTCCACAGAGACAACTAATAATGCTAATAACAGCACAGGAATGTTTCAGCACACGAGATTTATGGGAGGATCAACTGGTAAACAGATATAGCAAAACACGTTCAATGGTATATTTAAAAGAACTAAAGTGTGCAAATAAAAGAAGTTAACTGTTAGGGTTTCCATGCATTTTAATGCCACTAGACATGAGTGGGAACATAACAGTTTATTTTGTATTACAAAGATGTACTTAATCTTTGTGACAGATTCAATAGGTAAATTGATACAACCTTATTCTGAAGTTTCAAGCTATTTTAAGTGTAAAAGTGTTATGTTATATAGTATATTATATGATGTACTCATTTACATTACATACTCTTGTTAGAGAAAAAGGGCAGAGTGTTGCCAAAGCAACTATATTTTACTTTTGTGTAAAAAGGATTCATTTAGCTGGCTGCTGTATTTACCTGTTCAAAGTATTATTATTATTATTATTCCTGCTATAATACTTTTGCTAGTTATGTTATCATTATCGGTGACTTACACTAGAGGTCCCTCAAATTGTTCAAGTTCATTTGCTTTATATATCAAGTGGAAGTAAGCAACATCATGCATGAACATTGTTCTCAATAAGATTTTTTGCAAAAATACTGGCGTACCTCGGTTTATAAACGCCTTGGTTAACGTAATTTTCAGTTTGCAAATGAAAATCCATTGAAAATAATGGCTCGGTTTACAATTTCTTTTCACGATACGAACGGATTAATTGGTTTTCACTGCATTTACGATTTTTTATTTAATCATGCCCCTGTAGAGTATTTATGCCTTTAAATTGCACTTTATAAAGAGTTTTGAACAGATAAGACTTTATTTTTTACTTTTTTCTGACCTCCGGAACGGATTGATTGGCTTTCAGTACATTTACAAATTTTTTTGTAATCATGTCCCTGTACAATATTTATGCCTTTAAAGTGCACTTTATACAGAGTTTTGAATAGATGAGAGTTTTTTTACTTTTTTCTGAACTCCGGAATGGATTGATTGGCTTTCATTACATTTACAAATTAATTGTTAATCATGTCCCTGTACAGTATTCATGCCTTTAAAGTGCGCTTTATAAAGAGTTATGAACTGATATAATACTTTTTTTTTACTTTTTTCTGACCTCCAGATCGGATTAATTGTTTTTCAATGCTATAGGAAACCACGTTTCGGTTTAAGAATTTTTTACAATACCAAAAATCCTGCAGACCGCATTAAATTCGTAAACCAAGGTACGCCTATATAATTTTACCAATAAACAAATAACATGAATTAGACCACCTCTGACTAGCTTTATAACTATAATTTGCAATGTAATCAAATAGCTGGTGTCTTAAAAACTGTTGCAACTTCTTCATAAGCAAAATCAGTTTAGAGTTGAAAAAGTTATATACAACAAACTGCTTGTTAAGAGGTCATAGTTTTACAAAATCAACAATCTTTTTTTTTAGCGAATATAATTCCCTAGCCTTTGGATATCACAGCTGACAGTAATTAAAAATGCACTGGTAGCCAAGGTGCTCAGGCCGCAATAGATGTAGATTAGACATTTGCATCTAGTTTCCTTAAAAAACAATTTTCATACAAAAATGTAATAGTAGTAACATAGTAACGAATGTCAAGGAATCTGGAGAAAGTTTGAATAAAATTAATGAAAGCATATGAATGACATCGCAAGATGCAATAGTAGTTCAGGCACATGGGTGAAATCAATTCCATTTTTGAATTTGTTCAAAAATTCTGAATCAAGAAAATTTGTGATTTTAATTGAATATGTAGTTGTTACAGTCAGTTCATTTCCACAGTCTAATGCAATTCTTAGGTTTGAAAAATGCAGCACTGCCAAGTGTTGTGTTATTTATTCTGTTGCATCTGAAAATATCAAATCAATCAGAATAGTTGTGATATATGCATAATAAATCCTCCCAAAATATCAAAACCAAAAACTAATATATAGCAATCTTTAAAAAAAAAAAAAAAAAAAAGTACTAATTTTTTCTAATCCGCCTGGACCAAGGAGTATACAAAACGAATGCTGAATAAAATGAAACAAATTGTGAAAATGAATCAGTTCAACATAACAAATATAATGAAACAAAACAAAATTTTTCAATGAACGAATGCATCCAAAATGGAATGAAATGAAAATTTCCTGTGTGCACATGTCTAATGCAGATATAAGGCAGAACCAGCCTATGGACTGCCTTTGGACCATTTGGGGTTGATTTAACATAGGCAAATATTCCTCAGAGCTTAGTAAATGTGATGAAATTTCATTTTGCAAAAATATCCAATCGTGCAAGGAAAATAGAAAAAAGCATTTTTGCTTGAACATGGTAGAAGTCAGTAGATCTTCATCTCATTCACCAAGCTCTAGGTAAAATTCCCATGTAACATGCAATATGCATTGTAAAGTTGCCTTTGGTAAATCAACCTCTTTGTTATGAAGCATTTTGGGAACCCGAGCTGACAAAAATAACACTTGGCATCCAAATTCAATACATTTATGAATGGGTACAGACAGTCAATAAGAGTTTAAATCGGATGTCTGAATATTGGAGGTTTGTAAGTTTTTAAAAAGTTTTCCCTGTACTGCATTGACCCACCTGACCTGATATTTCACCTGTTTTCTTTTTACTTTGCATTCTGTATAGATTATGAACAATTGTTGCTGAATGGATGTTTGAAAAGGGTCTGTATGTTATGTTTATACTGTCGCTATGTATTAAAAAAATGTATTAAAATTTTTTTTAAAAGTTTGACCGTAACACAGCTGATGGAACTTTTCAGAAGTTTGCTTGCGCATTATATATAGAAACAATGTTTAGAAAGCTATAACACACACTAATGATATTTTTTTTTTTACTTAAAAAAAAGTTAATTTTTTTTCTCTTGATTAGGTAAAACAAACATTAAAAAAGACTACACCTTTCCTTTCAACACTGCAGTTTAGTCTCCAACTATGAACTATGTAAATGGCAATAAATTCCTGTGCAATCATAGCTCTGGTCAGTAAGTAAACAGTTTATAAAAGAATAAGAATAGAATGTAGGTTCATCCAGAGGCAGCAGTGAATGTTTCCTGACAGGGCCATGGTAATCTGTTCTTATTTAATTCTGCCTCCTAAATGTATTATGTCTAACAAAATATCATCTTTGCATAATGCTTCCTCTACTCTTGAATCATTGTTTAACCATTTGAATACTGGGCAATTTTACACCTTCCTGCCCAGGCCATTTTTCAGGTTTCAGCGCTCTCACACTTTGAATGACAATTGCGCGGTCATACAACATTGTACCCAAACTAAAATTTTTATCATTTTCTTCACACAACTAGAGCTTTCTTTTGGTGGTATTTAATCACCGCCAGGGATTTTATTTTTTGCTAAATTATCAAAAAAAGACCGAAAATTTTGAAAAAAAACACGTTTTTTTTGGTTTCTGTTTTAAAAGTTTGCAAATAAATAATTGTTCTTCATAAATTTAGGCCACAATGTATTCTGCTACATGTCTTTGGTGAAAATAATACAAATTAGGATGTATTTTTTAGTTTGTAGGAAAGTTACAGAGTTCACAAACTATGGCATAGATCTGAATATTGATCAATCCTGAAGTACTGACGGCCAATCTAATTTCTTGAGGTCCAAGAATGTCAGAATAGTACAGATATCCCCCAAATGACCCCTTTTTGCAGAGTAGACAGTCCGACGTACTTCATAAGAGGCATGGCGAGTTTTTTGAAGTTGTATTTTTTTTGTCATAATTTTGGAAAATGAAAAAATGCAAAAAATTATTTTCACTATTTTTTTTTTTTACATACTGTCACCAGTGCAGTACAGCATCTTCATATAACTATCATGGCGGTGATCAGGGACACTGACTGGTGACAGTATGAAAAAAAAAATATTTTTTTTTAAATTTTTGTTTATTTTTTTTATTATTTTTAATTTTTTATTACTTTTTTTTTTTTTTTTAAGATTTTTTGTCATATTTCACTATGTCCAAAGTAGTACAATGTTACCATAGTAAAATTGTACTACTTTGGGGAAGTGATCAGTATTTTTTTTTTTACAAAATTTGCTTATAGCAAAGAATTACTTTGCTATAAGCAAGCATTTACCTGAATGACATCGATTCTTTCAGGGGTTTTTTTTTTTGTGCTTAGCTGTGATTTGGCCACAGCTAATCACATGACATGTGCATGTGATTAGCTGTGACCATTCACAGCTAGGCAGTAAAGCCATCCATTGTATACAACTGTCATGTGACCTGCTGTGATTGGTCACAGCAGGTCACATGGTACTGGCAACGGGGCCGATACTCAGATCTGTCATCGGCCGTGTCCGAGGTACACAGCCGGTGACAGATTGCGCCGCTGCACGGCTCTGCAAGCGCAAAAAGTGCACATGTGCGGGAGGACACCATTTGGCGTCCACCCGGAAATCCAATACATTTTTCCGGCTGCCTTTTGGCTATTGGCCGGGCGTGTATTTCTTAAAATCAGTGCTGCAAGCGTCGCTGAGCACAGTGAAAAAAAAAATAATACTAATAATAAAAGAAATAAAACTAATGACTTAATTGGTGCTAAAAAAATTCTGATATGTGTTCCAAAATTTCAGCTAACTAAAGTGCCTGAGTCACATTTTCAGCTATAAATCTTAGAGCTGATAACTGAGGAATCCAAAAATGAGTTTGTAACTTCAAAAGACTATATGACATGATTTAAAAAAGCAGTGATGTATAATGACATACTGTATAATCTTGAAAATTGCTATTCAAAATAAATTTCAAGATTTACCCAACTTCAGAGAGAATTTCTCTCACTTCCTGTTTTGTCTTCTGGACAGGAAATGAAGGAAAATATGTTGAATGGGACACAGATTGGGAAAAAAATCCCTTATTTTTAAAAAATGTAAAAAATGGCTTTATACGGAATTGGAACATGTGTTTAATAATAATATCAAAACGGGATTTATAAAACAAAACTATTTTTATAATATAAAAATTATTTTATAAATAATCTAAAATACTAAAAGAATTCAACTTTCAATACATAAAATCAATAACTTATTGAGGTGGATAAAAGCATGCTTCCTGAAACAGACATGTCGGGGTTTATTTACTAAAGCTGGAGAGTCCAAAATCAGACTCCCTTCTGCATAGAAACCAATCAGCTTCCAGGTTTCATTGCCAAAGCTTCATTGAACAAGCTGAGGTTAGAAGCTGATTGGTTTCTATGCAGAAGGGAGTCTGATTTTGGACTCTCCAGCTTTAGTAAATAAACCCCGTCATGTCAACACATTTCGCCAAACAACCATTTGTTCAGGACTTAGACACGTGGTCCATGTCTTCAATATAACATCAATTTAATCTATGATAACAAATGAATATATTGGACTTTTTATACCATTAATATTAAATTACAACAAGAAGAATACTTTAAAATTCACAAAAAAAAATACACATACATACAAACCCACATAAAAAAATCCTTACCTACAAACTACTTTTTATGTGGATTTGAATGATGTGGTTTTTTTTTTACTCCAATGTTATAGACAAACTTTTTGATATATGTTTTCATTACTTATTTCAAGTTTTTTAAAATTTGCTATGCTATTAAATTGATCATTTTTGTTGCACTTTAATATTATTGCTGCATAAAAATGTATTCATTTGTACTTATAGAGTTAATTGATGTTATACTGAAGACATGCACTATACGTCCAAGTCCTGAAGAAGCAGATGTTCTGCATAATGCATTGACTTGACATATCTTTGTCACTGCAAATGCTTTTATCCACCTCATAGAAGTTTTTGAAGTTATCTGTTCATTGAAAGTTGTATTCTTTCAATATTTTTAAAGATTATTTGTAAAAAAAAAATGTTGTATTTTATCAATGCCTTTTTCGTAATATTTCTGGTATCATGCATGGTCTCCTGGGTGGCATGTTCAAAATCTCATTTGTTTCTTAATGCACTGAGATTTATGTATTTTGGGATGATGCTCCCAGGACATTATCACATGGATGTTTTATAATGCCACTGTTTTCTAATTCAGTTTGAAGACTGGTGTAGTGCAACACACAGTATTAAAAATATAATATTGAAATAATGTTCCATAAAAATGCTGGCCTGTATTGTTCTTCGTCTATTGATTCTGGATAACATAGCAGCCATTAATCACATTGCACTGTAGTTTAACTGCTCCTGCAGCTTCTTATACAGCTGCTTGCACCTGCTGTATGTGGACTTGTAAGATTCATTGTACATATACTGCAACCCACAGTCAGAAATAGAAATACTAGATACACACAACCTAATATGAATATATATTTATACCAGTGACTTTGATCCTAACTAGATTTCCTCTTTACTACATTTTACATTTGTTTATTTAATGTATTATTTAGTAAATCAATAAAATATTAATACTAATGTAAAAATTCAATACTAATACATTTTGTACCTGTGCAGTGAAAAATAATCAAAATTTTGCCAAATATCTGCAGCCACGCCAACAAAATTACTTCTGTGCTAATATCTGGCCAAGATTATGACGAAGAAAAAACTCTGATCTCAATCTCATTTTTACAGATTAAAATATCTTGAAATAATGACAATTTAAAATGACCGGTTTGTCTGATTTTCTGAAGTATGGAGGATTAATGAAGTAATTCTCCAGAAAATTACAAAATAATGTATTCTACACTCACAAATTAGCAGATTTCAGGAATGCCACTGTCTGCAGTGTACAGTCTATTTTAACATGTGCATTTCATTCAGTCTAGCCTGAATTTAGCGTGCTAAGTGGGAGTAATTACAATTCAAATTCTTCCTTCTGACTACGTTCCTTTAAAATGTCAGGATGGGAGACGGTACGATTGTGGCATGAAAAACTCCAGAGGTCAGATCTTCTCACTGCTCCTCTTCTGTGTCCTGATAGAAGTTGACTGAGGAGGCTGGGGGAATCAATTACTAGTTAATGAGAAATTGTACAATATCCATTGCACTCATATGATTATGCAAGGAAACTCTACTGGTTGACTGACAGTTACATTAACAGGGAATAGCTATCATTTTCTCGGTGTGCTAGCACTTTATTAAGTCATGCTGTCAACCCAGTTCACCTTATTCAAGTATGTGAATAACATAGAGTTGACTTGCTCTACGTGGACATGTTTGGAGCTAGAGGTCAAAACCTCGGGTGATGGACTCTATTTAAAAATCATTTCAGTAAAGATATGATATCAATGGAATTTGACAAGATGGTGATGACTTGTTGACTTTTGCCAATCAGTTTTTATGTTTAGTTCCTATTATTTTTACACAAAAAAGGTTGAAGCAACAGACATATTTGCAGTGTAGTATCCATCAAAAAATATCCATTATATACTGATCAGAGGTATGACAAACCTAATGATGAGATATCAAGCATGTTTCATCATTAGGTTTGGGTTCGCTCCCAGCAGTATAGATTGGATATTTTTTTTAGATGATGCACTGCAAATATAACTGTTGTTTCAACTGGTTTTATGTGGCTACACACTTGCAATCATCTTTTGGCCATTTTTATGTTGTTACTAGTGTCCTTATATCTAGTGTTAATATTTTCTGGTTGCTTTTTCATAAATATTAAGAAACACCCACGCTAAAATTAATATACAGAAAAATGAAAAATACAGAAGCTGTCTTTGATCAAGTATAAAACTTGTTATGAAAAGAACCATATAGTAAGACAGAGCTATGATACCATATGCAATAAATGTAAACCTTATCTTAAATAAAGACAATAAAAAATAGTTAAATTAAAAGTTAAAGTTAAATTAAAAATTAAAATTCAAATTAAAACTGCTCTCGTGCTCTTCCCATCAAAATAAGTCCATCAGTCAAGAAATACGATTCCTTGTGAACCCACCATATGTGAACAAATCACCCCATACATCTGCGTGACTCTCCACCACACATCGCACTCACCAGATGGTATGTGAATTCTTTCCTACACAAGAAAGTTAATAAGTGCTTCCTGGTGCCAGATGTACTAGATGTGTAGAGGAATGCCAAAACTCCTCCAACTGTCCAGGTCCTCCTTACAGGTACTCCACCCCTGTAAGGATCATTTCACTCATCCAGCATAACCAATTGGATTTTAATGCATGAAGCATACCATGGCAAGATAAAATAAGGGACCTCTTATAGTGTTTACTGTTTATTAAAATATACTCGCATTAAAAATATTTATATGCACTCACAATATGAACAAATATTGCAATTGTATAGTGCAGTGCTATTACCAGACCATGGAATGCAGCTATGCATTCCAGGCAAAGCAGAAATGATGCACCGAAAATTCTGCAGGACTTAATTTCCGTCATGATGGAGAATACTCAGATCCCTGACAAATGAACTGTCTTTTTCTAACCCTTTTGGACTACAGGCACTGCCTTCCAGAAAGAGTAGAGTGCTGGCTATATACACTTTTCCTTACTTTGATTCATAGTAAGACCGGCTTTGTCTTCCCAAGAGAGCAGCCTGTGCCATAGCTCTCACTAACTCCATGACAGTCTCCTGTCCTAAGCTCAGAGTCTTTCTTTCCTTGGGTCATCTGAAGTGACACTAAAAAGGGATGTGCTGCTAACTTTTTTTGGTGAGGCTTACCAAGAATAAAGAGGTTTGATCTTACTCTAAAAACTGGCTTACGGTTCAAGGTTTTGACTGATTAGAGCGCAATTCCAGCAAAGTTTGATATTTTAGTTCTTGATGGAAACCAACAGGCTGCATTATTGACTCTCTGGTGGCCTTATTCACAAGCAGTGTTTGTCCTTGAGTGCTAATTCTTAGGTGTGGTAACCTATAACAACTAATAATAACTAATATAACTAATAATATTCACTCTGATGAACCCAGACCAGCCCCAGATATATTCTGACGGGTAGTGAGTTGCTGTCCTTAATATTTAAGAATAAGCTCAAGACTGATGCACTCTAACAAGACGAAATGATATATGAACCACCTGCGCTACCCAGAATACACTAATATCCTAAGATTGGGAAGCTGCTAAAACCTGGCTATACACCTGGATAGAATGGTAAAGAAAGAGAAAAAAATAGTGCTGCACACCCACACAATTACCTATATATTTTATATACTCAATAAAAAATAAATAAATGCTGTAAACCTCTTATACAGTCCGCTGTGTGAGATGTATATACATATATTACTCAAACTAACGCGCAATCATATGCAGAATCTATACCCATATGGAAAAAAAACAAACAAATATGTGAATACATGTAAAAAAGACATAGTGCAAAAAACACACGTGTCCCTAAACAGGGTTGAGATTACATGAATCACAAAATCACAAGGTGATGGACACTTGGCATATATTATGCCCGCAACTGTGCAGTGAAAAAGGACTAACAACTGGCACAAATGGTGCCTTTATAAATAAACGATAAGACGGTCAGGATAAAAACCTGACTAAAGACAAAACATAGGACCAATCAAAATCCTTCCACATATATGTGTATCAGAAACGTGATAGGTGACCACAAATAATAAATTGATAAATAAATATGAATGTATATACTGTGCTCAAGTCCCTAAAATCTGAGACTCAAACAGCTGGATATAGAGGAAATTCCAGCAAATAACATAAGTGATGCAGGTGTAAGGAATAGGATCCGTCACCAGCTAGATTGCCTCCTCACCTTCATGTATCACATGTATCACGTGACTTCCTCAGGTCCCTATGGGAGGATTCTTCTTCTTTTCTTCCTCAAGTGTCCATAACCTTGTAATTTTGTGATTCATGTCACCTTAACCCTGTTTATGGACACTTGTGTGTTTTTTGCACTATTTCTTTTTTACATGTATTCACATATTTGTTTGTTTCCATATGGGTGTAGATTCTGCATATGATTGCACGTTATTGTGATTAATAGTTGTACAGTACATCTCACACAGAGGACTGAATAAGAGGTTTATTTATTTATATTTTTATTGAGTATATATAATATATAGGTAATTGTGTGGAAGCGCAGCACCATTTTCTTCTCTTACTCTAACAAGATGATTGTGCCTGAGCAGTAAACTATATGTCATGGCCATTAAAAGAGGGTCTTGTTTTCAGAACTAGGTTCTCTCATTGCTATTTATTTTATTCTACAGCAATAAGACCCTCTCATCTCTCATATAGCTTTGTAAGGGTCTTGGTAGATGGTAGACACAGCCAGAAACTCCAAGGATCTCAACAATGGAGTTTCTGAAAAACATAAGCAACCATTCAATGAATAAATTCATCACCCATTACTAAAAACTAAAATATAACTTCTCATCATACTTTAAAATATTAAAACCGGTAATAAATATGCTGTTTGAAAAGCTATTTACATGCATTTTAATTGCGTTATAGCTCCTTCTGTATCCGCCTTCTCACATATTTGCATGAAGCTGTCATCATCAATGATGCTTTTATCAGTCAATGCCTGGTGAGTCCAATTCATTCTCTACAGTATTATTCAGACCCCATGCTCTGTTTCCAATGTATATAACAGAAGCAGGTTAAAAGTCATAATGCAGTAGGAGCAATGTGAGAAACCATACCAAACTGACATAGGAAGTACAATGAGATTTTTTTAAAAGGGAGACCCTGAGACCTCAGAGTAAGTATGTCACGTTTGTAATGATGGACCATGAGAACAGAAAATTGCATTTAAGGAACACAGTGTCATTATATTTCTGAGCTGTAAAAATGTATGGGTATTCAAAAAAGATTTGAAGAAGAAAAGAATAGTGCTTGTCAGTCACTGATGAAAAGTGGATTGAAGCTGCTCAGTTTATTCTATGCTCTTTATAGAGTAGAAAAAAGAGAAGTGGCTACCATATAAGTGGGGCAGGAAATCAAGTACTTAAGATCTAAGAATTAAATGTACACTCAGAGATAATGTCAGGAGAATATCCGTAAATCTTAAAAAGACATACTCTTGCAGAGTAGAGAACCTGCATACTTTTCTGCTTTTTTACAGCATAATTCAATAGGCTTTCAGTAAGTCTAAAGTAAACAACTACAGTTTGTAGCTGGTAGGCTGGTCATAGATGAGTCTTTTTTTTGTTCAACCCAGGGCTTGAATGAAAAAAAAAAAGACACATTCAAGGTGGATGGGGGAATCCTTCCACTGAGCCTTTGTATTCTGACAGGGAGGCCTTAAAGACCTCTCTCGACAGCAAGGTCGTACAGGCCTCTCCCTTCTTCATGACCGTGGCAGCTTGTCTGCTACACTTTAGTCTTCTTTCCAAATGTAAATAATGCTAATCCTTACTGAGACACCTCCTAAACCTGGCTAGGGCCTACATACCAGCACATTAGAATGACCCTTCTCTTCCCACCGTGTGCCATTGGATTAGAACTGTAAATGACATAATGCGTATGGAGGAACTTATTACCTTGCTTAAGGAAACAGGAAGTCTGTTTTAAAAAAAACGTGGTTCCAGTGGACCCACTTTACTTTGTCTGCGAGACTTTATTCATGAACCTGTTTATGTATTGGCAATAATATAGTGGAACACAACATTTTTTTCTTCTTCTTTCTCTTTCTTATCTTTCTCAAATACCCTCTTTTTTCTCTCTCTTTTCTTCCTACCCTACCTCTCCTTAGGCCCTTCTAAAATAGAAAAAAAATCCTTGGTGGGACTGTGCAATTACATCCCCTCTAATGCAAACATTGAATTTTGTAGTTCCAATTTTCTTCTTTTAAAAGTATTGAATCGAGCAGATTCACTAGTTATATTTTCTAACTTTTATTTTTTTTTAGCGACTCACTAAAGATTAATAATTTTGTAAATGTTAGGAATTATATTGTATATTCAGATATTTAGGCTTCATTGTTTATTATGGTATGTGATTGTATTTTTTCATACAATTTGCCGCTTTAAACAAAAAATTAAAAAAAAAAGAATACACTGCTGGTTGTAGCCCGATGCACTGATCGAGCAGGGAGAATCTGATAGGGAGGTTGTGCAGAAGTTGATTGGTAGATCAACATCTGTACACCTTCCCTGCCCATACATGGTTCCTGCTGAACTGGCCCAATTTCAATCCTGGCTTAAGACTGGCAAAGGGCTATAAGAATAGTCCAAAAACTGGCTCTGGATGGAAAGTTCTCTGGCAATCAAAAAATCTACAGTTCTTGATTTTCTTAGCTTTTTCTATAAAGTCAACACATAGCTTCTTACTTGTTGATTCCTAGATTGGACTGTCCAGTGCAGGGTTGGAAAACTTTGAATAGATCCTTGTCACTGGAAGTAGAGGAAATCAGAGACCAAGTATCACTGTTACTCTGTTCCATCAATCTGATGATTTAATGATTTAAGTTGAACAATACTCCGTGCCTTCATTCTGCCATGCCCTCAGTCTGATTATCTGATAGAGGGTTTGACAAATATGCAGAGTTGAAGCCTAACTCGGCATTATTACAATACTTCACTTTGTGTCCCCCAAAGCTGATGCTGAATGTAATGCTTATTTTACTAAGGGATGAACTAAAGGGAGGAATACTTACCACAGTCCTCCAGTCTTTCTTCCCAATAGGTCTGATTGTAATGAACAGCCTCCTGAAGCCACTCTTCTTGCTGGTTTTCTACTGTCCCACTGACTGATGTCCTGCATTGAACATGATGACGTAGGAGTGCTCATCCACATCCGCAAGAACCATGGATAAGGTAAGTATTCCTCTCTATTAGCTTATCCCATAGTAAGATGAGCTTTATATTTTGCATCAGCTGGGAGAAGGGAGAAAACAACAGTATGCAAAGTTAAGAAAGTTGAGATTGTGAAGCTGAGTTGTGAATTCATGCCTGAAGGCACACTGGGATTGATTTACTAAAACTGGAGAGAGCAAAATCTGGTGCAGCTGTGCAAGGTAACCAATCAGCTTCTAACTTTAGCTTGTTCATTTAAGCTTTGACAAAGAAAACCTGGACGCTGTTTGATTTCATTGCAGAGCTGCACCAGATTTTGCACTCTCCAGTTTTAGTAAATCAACCCCACTGTCATTACTACCAACAATGTAAGGACTTTCCATTTTGTAAAAATACGATTTTTGCTTCAATTTGCTGCCTTTCTTCAATCAATAAATTCCACCATTTTAGAATAATTTGCTCCACTGATTTCTGGAACCTCACACTTTGGCTTGCACTTTGGAAACTCTTTCTGTGCCAAGCTCCAGGATTACTCACTACTGCTGCATGCAGAGCTCAAGCATGCTCCTTAAGGGCCTGTTCTTTTATGGGTTTGCAAAACTTACAAGAAGCAAGTCAAATGCAGTTCAGAAAGAGGTCAACCACAGGCCAAGTGCATCCGTCAATTAATTTTGAAAGACCTTAGAAGCATCTCAAATGGATGTCAACCTGATGTTGTCAACACAGGCCCCAAGACAGGCTGTAAACTAATGAACAAGATTGCAGTCTTGTAGCAGTCATCACAATTGATGATGTAAGAGAGCAGGAGAGGAGGGAGACAGCTGCAGGCAAAAGAATACCTGATCCCTGTTTTCTGTTGCAAGGGAATTTTCCCTTAGTATAGTCAGTGAGGTGAAACTATGCTGATTTCCATCATCCAATCATATTCAAGCAAAAATACTTTTTTTTCTTTTTGAGAATTTTCACCACATTTACCAAGCTAAGGAACATTTTTCTTGCAAAGAGACATTTTCCTTGCAAAGTAAGCAACCTATTTGCATTTAGTAAATAAGCCCCATTGATTCAAGAGAGGCATTAAATGTAAGTGCAAAATGTATATTTTTACAAGATAGAATGTACCGGCATTGTTGGTAGTACTAACAATAGCCTTGGTTCACAAAGCTTGCACACCCAGCTTTAGATCCCTATTTTAAAAAAGTGACAATTATTTATAGTTGCATCCCATGAGATCTAAAAAATCACAGTTACATGGCTGAAAATGAAGATCTTATATCTGAATTTTGCTGTGTGACTTGAGCCTAACATCTCTATTCACATGAGGCACAGTCATGCATCTCAAATGCAGGGACATTTTTTACCAGCACAGTGATGCACAAGTGTTGCATGCATCCCCATGCAGGTGTCCCACATATTTCCACTGGGACACACAGCTGCACAGACACAGCTGCTGTGTCCCAATATATCATGAGCCTGCATGCTGGTGTGAGTCCCAGAATGCATACAGGGTGTGTTCGGGCACTTGCACCCATATATACCTGAATGTCATATTAGGACACAGCTGATGTGTCCATGCAACTTTTTGTCTTAATAGAAATATATGGAATGCCTGCACAGGGATGCACGCAAACGATAAAATAAATGGTAAAAGCTGGTCCTGCAAGGGAGACACTTGTCTGTGCCCCATGTGGATGGACCCTTAAAGACCTTGATGCTATACAGGTCATATTGGAGTCATTTCCAGCTTTGTAGGACCATCTCTTTTATGTCTGTTGAAATAAAATTCAGAGACTATATACATGCACATTTGTTATTTTGGTGTGTTTTTTTGGCAAACAGTCAATTAACATACTTTTCTATGGAAAACAGTTGAACACTACAAAAGGTAAACCAGGTATACTTTTTAGGCAATTTGGGGAATAGACCCACTCAGAAATGGGAATGAGCGAATCTACTCGATTTTCGTTCATGAATCTTGCACAAGAACACCCAAAGAAGTCTATGGGGGAAAATCTTGTTATTCAATTCTACCCCATGGGTTGGGTTAATAAGCAAGCTATTGTAAAATGAAGGGCATAGGAAGTCAAGCACTGCCATGGGGGACATGTGCCAATTCCAAAAATGTATAAAGTATAAGTAAAAAGAAAGTATCTCTGTCTACATGGAACTAACAGCTCCAACACACACTGACAATATGGCAGCTGTCAGCCCATCTTTTCATAGAGAAGTGGCTGAGTTATACATTCCTTCAAATTATTGTGACTTTTTGACTTGTTTAACCTGGGGCAACAGCTATGCACTGCATAATGTGTGTTTCTTATTACTGGAAATGAACCAGTGAAGTTTTTGGCCAAATGTTTGTGGTTTGTGAGCGTGGCATTTACCAGACATTCAACATACATTGTAACGACAAACTTGGAAGTCATCTCTACTATACATGGCTGCTTTCTAAAAACTAGCTGCATTTAATTACATGAAACACTTAAGGATTCTTTTTAATATGCTTCTGTACTTCGACCTGAGCAAACAGCTGTGTTTTTATATTTAAATTGTTTTAATTTCCAATAATCATATTATGTTGAGGTCACTTCTCACAGTAGGGTTAAATTGATTTCATGGAAACATTACACATTTTCCACTGAATTACTGAATTAATTTTAAACAATAAGTGTTTTTCTACATTTTAAAAACACACGTATTGAAAGGAGTTTAAAACTGACTTCCAAGCAGATATAAAAGGCATATGTTATTGCCATTCTGCATTCATTTATACATTATTATGTTTATTATTTTAAAAGCAAGCAGTGTAAGTATCTAAATTCGACCTGGCATAAGCCTTCTTGTAATCTCTGTGTAGCTTAGCTAAGGTTGGGAGTGAGAAAAGCAGCACAAGAAGCCAATCAGCTAGTAGAAGGGGAAAGCAGAGTGGCAGAGAGATGAGCTCATCGCTTCTGTGTCACTGTCCCATCACAGACTGGAAGTGGGTGCACAACAGTCTGGGCTTAAAGGATGGAGGTTGAATGGTGCTAGCTGTCATTCCACTCAGAAAACATCCAGTGGCAGAAAAGAGGTACTGTGAGGGACAGCCCTGGATTGAAGGTGAGTGGTGCAGCAAAACCAGCTATTTAATTAAATTATTTTTTTGTTAAATAAATAAGCTTAGATTCTCTGTTACTTGTAAATAGGAGAACTAATAAAATAAAGCACAAGTACAACGTACTACTGAATAAACAACATCATCAGTAACAAACTAAAATTGACATGTTTAATAATGTGATAATATTGCAACTGACATTTTTTTTGTGTGTGTCAAAGGCATTAGCAAATTATCACTTGGTACCACATTTAGATATAACAAGTGACACATGTCAGATTAAGTCATCTGTTTGCCTTTGAACTGCTGTTCTCCACATACAAGTAGGTTTGAATGCAAAAGCATCTCTGAATGAGTTCAGAAGCAGGTCAGAAAGAGATCAAAAGCATCTCTGTACAAGCATAGAAGAAGCTGAGTGCAGACATCTGTCTAGTGACCACCTGGCCTATAACCCTGGGACATTGGTTGTCCATGGAGCACAATCACCACCCAAGAGAGAAAACTGATCATTATTATCCGTGATTAGCAAAACATTACATTTTTGTTCATTTTCTGTCCAGTTAAGGTGTATAAAGGCAACATTTCACTTGCACACATAGGTTTTGAAGAAACAGTACATAAAAGATTGTACTGTGAAAAGTGAATAATAGTATGGTATTTCTTGGAATTTCAACAACATCCAATCAGACTGAATGGTAATGTATATTGGGAATCTGATGTGTAGCAATAGTCTAACTCTGTGTAACCTTTATTACATCAATAAATGTATTTTTAAATGCAAGCAGTGTACGTACCAGCATTTGTCCTGGCATCAGCCTCTTACAGTCCCTGCACAGCAGGGCTGGAGTGTAAAAGAAAGCAGCAGTATAAGGAGCCAATCAGTTCCTGTGCTGACAAAAAGCATGCTGATTGGATAAGAGAGCAGAGTGACAGAAAGATGAGCTCATCAGTGTGCTTTTTCTCATTTTACTGTTTTTCACACTCTGGGGCAGGTCTTGGTTAACCTTGGCTCAGAAGAAGTGGGTTGAATGATGCTGAACATCAGACTGAGGACATCTAATAGAAAAAAAATTATCTGCAAAGGAAATCTCTAAAAAATACTGCTTTTTAAATCTATTAATTTGTTTTTTCTTTTTTTATCTTATTCTTGGCTTGATTTCTGTTTTAAAGCATGTCTAACGAGCAGGGCCCTCTGTTTCCTCTTGTACCAAATTGTATTGTGACTGTAATGTCTACCTTCATTTTGTAAAGCTCCGCACAAACTGTTGGCGCTATATAAATCCTTTATAATAATAATAATATGTATAGTCAAGCCTGTTTTGTAGTTTTGCATAGAGTAGCATAGATTCAATCTGGCCTGTGATCATTGTCAGAAAGTGATGTGAAATCACCAGAGGTGGTAAATGGTAGATCATCCAATGGTGAAAGCTGTTCCAATGACAACTGCCTAAGAGAAGGATTCCCTCACTTTGTAGAAAGCTCTCTTCCTGATGAGTCTGTAAAGGGGAATCCCTTCAACAGGGGACAGACAGCAAAAAACAAATTGAAAGAGGTTTGAACATTTCCATATACTTTCCAAAACTAAAAAAAAATAATAATAAAGCTGAGTTATATACAATTATAATACGCTAACTGGCGGCCTTTTATATCTGCTGGAGTTCATCTTTAGTATCATGCTGTTTTCAATATTTTCCCCTCCAGTGGAACTGTGAACTATGCAGCCATTATACAGGGTGAGCCCTGCCCTAGCATGTTTACAATCACTTCTCACAAGCCAGTAAAACCTCAATCAAACTGCAGTCTTAGAGAGTTTAGCTGTTATATTACTCATTAATGAGCTTTTTATGGTTCTGTAATATGCTGAATGTTCCAAAACCATTTGTACAAAGTTGCATTTGCAAATCAATAAGCTACAAAGCTGAACATAATATACAATTGTCTCCTAAAACTTACAAGTACTTTGAAAGGGAGCCCATCTGAAGAACTGAATTTATTAACTCAAACAAGAGTAATTGCATAGTCACAAATCATTTCTAAAATCATAAATGTTAGATTATTGGGGTCAAGTCATACAACTGTTGATAGCAAACCAATTTACTTCTTCTCCTCTATAATTCTTATGTCCTCTACCACAACCACAAAGGTCACTGGCGATAGTTGAAAACATATCTACACTCACCACAGTCCCCATACCCTTATGACAATTGGTTGATGAGATCACCAGCACTGCATTAGGGGAAGCATATGCCACGGCATATTTTTACAGATCGGTGGGGGGAGGGGACATCAGAATATGCCTGGCCTAGCATAAGGGGTGGGGATGAGATTGTGATAAAGTCAACTGTGAAAATAACTCTTTAAATGGATTGGCACCTATGATATTGTTCATGCTCACTGTTTCTTAAAGTATATCGAAACAAAGTCACTAAAATCACACAACGGATTTAACATGCTAATATATTTTCTAAAATTAGTTTTCAAACTTTCTATTCTGTAGGCATTATTGAAAAAAATAATCCAATGATCCTCCTATGAAGGACTTTGTTCAGGCACTTCCCGTTACTATTGTATGCATGTTATATTTAGCGTTGTCCATCATTGTCACTACATGAGAGTCAGTTCAATGTGATGAGATGATCAGCAACACTGAGATGAAAAACAAAAAAAAAATAAAGAAAAACATGGTATTTTAACCTCTTGGCACCGGCTGCACGCAAATGTGCAGCCTCCCGGCATCTGGGCCTTGACACCGAGCGGCCACAGATTTGCGTGCAATTAAGAAAAACATATGTGCTGAGAGCACACATGTCCGGTACTCAAGGAAAGGTCCCGATCTCCTCTTTCGATCGGGACCTTTCCCTATCATGTGACCGCCTGTGACAGTGAATCACGGCGGTCACATGACCCTAAACCCCCGCCACGCCTCCCGTCTTCTGAAACCCTTAAACAGTCGGGAGACGTCGGCGCCAAGGGGTTAAGGAGAAAATAACAGCAAAATTGATAATGATACACGACAAAATGTTAGGGTTTAGGTCCGACTTGGCCCAATGTAACTGTGCATATAACATACCTGGACGATACTTCTGGAAGCTTCAAATTACTGAAGCAGACACCTCTACTCCAGTGATCTTCACTTGCTTCTGGGTCTCGTAACATCATCGCCCCAGCTCTCCACCTCATCAATTCATAGAACCCTTAGCATTCATTCAGAAATTGCAAAGCATTCTTAGAAAGGTGCCGAGTGCCCGAACTCCTGTGTTTCCAATGTATCAGGCCAGCCACTCAGCAGGGGACCAGGAAGCTGGTGGAGTTAATTGCTGATAGTGCTGTCTACTTCAGTGATTGCCAACTTCCAGGTGCATTAGCCAGGAATGTCATGTGCAACCAAGTTGGACCAATTCAACTATGTAAAAGT